>NW_026623288.1:1305298-1356423 GCF_030028575.1 Malurus melanocephalus
GCTAATTCATTGCATTCCTCTTTATATTTCTATATTGGGTGTATATCACTTTGTTTAGTAAGAACAAAAACAGTCCGGAATTGCCATTTTAGAAACTTCTTTGAAAATGAGAATTTTGGAATACAGATAAACCAGATGGAAGGGGGAGAAAATTGGCTTTGCAGAAAAGACTTCTCAAGCTGATATTTCATCTTTTTTTTCCCCCAAATGCTAATGAGATGATTTGTGATTCCGCCCAAATCTTTTTTGCAGTTTATTTTTAACAAGCTTTCCTTTATTAAAAATATCTGAGCAGAAGCACATATTTCAACTGCCTCCTTTTGTTCCATGGCTGAGTGTAATTTCTAAAAGTCACCTCAAAATTTCCTTGGGATAATGCATCATCATTCTTGCAAAATGTTTGGTGAGATAATTCCTTTCAAATGAATCAGTCTTTTTTAAGTAATTGCTAGATTTTCACAAGTTTTCTTACTCTGGAGCAGTCAGTCCTGATGCCTTATTATATAATTGGTAGCCTGTTTGATTTGAAAATGTTTTACAGAAATGACAATGTTTTTGTTGTATTGTGTTATGGTGGGGAGGGAAAGCTACTGATTACAGAAACTAAACAGGGTTCTGGACCCTTGGATTATTTCTTTGCTTCCTGTTGCATTGAGGTTTGACATTGTGCAAATCTTGTGAGCTGCCCATGCCTCAGCTGTGATTTGGGAAGCTGATGTTCGCTCTCTGAGAGCACAAACCCATTGAGAACCTCTGAAGCAAAGGTTTCATTTAGTTCSACACAAATTACATTGCACTGGAAACCTAAACCCTCCGCTGCTCTGCATGTGGTTCAAGAAATATCAAGAGTATCAGCTGTAATTGGGTCCTTTTTGATGTCCTTGCAAGTGACAAGCAATGAAACTGTTCATTCACTTTAAAAAYAACCATAGACCATGTGGGAAAAGCGTGACAAAGGAGAACCTGAAATTGCTGGTAACAGACAGAGCACAGGGATGCTCTGCACCAGGGGAGGAAAGGTGTGATGGGGGGAAATGGCTTTTGTGTCTTGAGCCAAGTGACATTGATCTGTGCAGCTGCTGTGCCATCCAAGATTCTGGGTAAAAGCCACAAAAATGCTCTGAGGCTGAAGCACCTCTCCTGTGAGGAAAGGCTGAGAGAGTTGAGGCTGCTCAGCCTGGTGAAGTGAGGGCTCCAGAGAGACCTTGGAGCACCTTCCAATAGCTAAAGGAACTACAGGACACATGGACAGGGATGTTTTAGAGGGGCATGTAGTGACAGGGCAAGGAGAATGGRTTTAAACTGAAAGAAGGTAGATTCAGTTARGAATKAGAAAGACMTTYTTCATTGTGAGGGTGCTGAGGACATGGCCCAGGYTGCCCAGAGAGGCAGTGRWTRMCCCATCCCTGGAAACAYTGRAGGTCAGGYTGGACAGGGCTCTAAGCAGCCACATTTAGTGGGAGACGTCCCTGCTTATTGCAGGGAGRTTGAAGTGGATAATCTGTAGAAATCCTTTCCAGCCCAAACCAAMGTGTGATAAGCAGGTTGGCTGCAGCTGCCTTTTCCACAACCTCCTGGGACCAGCCAAACTCAGAGAGCTCTGCTTCCTGAGCATCAAACTTAGCCCTAACAGACTTGTGACCTTTCCGCCCCAACAAAACCAGCCCTGCAGGCACCACTGACCATTCCTTAAAACAACTCCAAAGCCACCCCACCGCCCTTGCAGAAAGGTCAGTTCCTTTGTATTCTGAGCAGTTTTCATCTGTGTTTTCTCGTTAATGAAAAATTGAGGAATGTTTCTCTCCCTGACCCCCAACAGTTCCTGTGCTCACGCTGTGAGCTCCGTCAGTGAAGCCTCTCCACTGCAATGCTCAATTATTCAAAGGTCAGATGTGTCCCGTGTGGTTTGAGTGCAGACCCAGGTTAATGCTTSCAGCCCCGTGCTGCTGAGCCAGCTCCCAGCCTGCCCAGCTGAACTGAGCTGGCAAGCTGTATGGAAATCCACCTGGCTTTCTGTAAGCAGGGAAAGCAGCCCCTGAACTCTGAGAGCAAACCTCACCAGCCCTCCAGACCTTTCCCAGCTCTATTTGCAAACATCATGAAATGCCCTTGGCCTCTTTCTCCATGCGTTGAGAGGGGGCTGTGTACCACACTCACAAGGATGTGCACTAAGCCCTTTGAAGATGAGAAGTACTCTAGAAGTGCTAATTATTTGGAGCAAGCACCTCATTTACGTGCTGAGTTTCCTTTATCTCTCACAGGCTTAAAACTCTATTAGGGAACTAAAAGTGTAYGTTACTGTGATGCCCCTGGGAGCCTTGTCGGCAAAATGACTGTCAAATTCGGCTCCTCTGGATTCCATTTTGGGAAGACAAGAGGCAGATTAGATTTTAAGTACCTTTATTAGCATTTATGGAAGACAGACTTGGTGGGATAAAAGGGACCTGATTGGTTTTGGTACCAGTTACCCAGCAGCTGAGCTGAKCTGTGGCAGAAACACAATCCTTTAGATTGCATTTGTCTCAAGTGATAAACAGTGAGTAGTCATTTGTCAAATACAGCATATTCGTGACCCAGCAGCCCCCTTGCCACCACCTGGCACTGCTGGGGCGTCTCACCCAGCTTTTTGAGTGCTGTGCCCTTTTTTGCATAGCCCCACGCACGCAACTCGTTTCTAAAATTGCTCTTAGCACAGTCATAGGAAGTGAATGRCTTGTCATTCTAATGTCAAAACCCTAATTAAGTGTATTTAATATTTGGGTTGTGCCAGTTCATTGTGGCTGTTGCCCTGGATTTCTGTGGAATGCAGCACAGAGAAGAGGCACCTCCAGAGTGCACTGGAGGGGAAGGATGGGATGGATGGGATGGGATGGGAGGGGAGGGGGCTCAGCCCTCGCTGAGCTGTACCCAAAGCAGCAGAGGTGCTTTGTCACCGTGCTGCAGGTCTGGAGGGTGACACAGCCCTGACTCCGAGCATGCCTGAGGCCAGCTGGAGCACTCCCAAGAGTTACCCATTGCCATTTACACACTAAAATACTTCCCGTTAGAAATTCTCCCTCCCTTGTCTCATATTGCATCAGGAGTGGCTGGAAGGCATTAAAGTCTGCTGTGCTGTAGGGTCCCCGAAGTCAAGGACAATCTCAGCTGTCCCTCTTGGGCCTTTCCTTGTGGCTTTGCAAGGAGMTGACCAGTGCACCTGGTCACAGAGGGACTGCAGCCCCCGAGGTGGGGAGTTCTGCCCAAGCAGATATTCCCAAACTCCTTTGCTTCAGGCAGGAGAACCCAGCAGTCTTGTTAGAGAGGAGCTAACAGGGCTTTGTGGTTTGTTAGCAATTTTTAAATGTTAGTGGTAGTAGTAATAGCAGTAGCAATGATAATTGTAATACTACTAATAACAAAATTCTGCCTAAAAGGAAATTAATTTGATTTTTCATGAACCAAAAAATGTCAGTTCAGGCTGSAAAAACCCCCTTAGATTTTGCTCTTTGCCCTGTTAGGATCAAAAATAAGACTTTTCATCCTAGCAGAAAAAAAAACCTACCCATTCAAGCACTGTTATTTTTTTAAACTAAGAGAAATTTCCAAAACATAGTGGAAACTTTTGACAGAATAAAAATAGAAAATAGGTAACACTTTTTTCCTGGACATTTCAGAAGAAGGGAAGTAGCTAAATCATTCTCGGTGCAGGAGACTGAATCACTATTTAAATGGAAGCAGCAGARTGATCCAGCAGGCAGGAGCTGTCCTGCAGTGACCCAGGGGCTGAGGACGTGCCCTCGGCTGGGGCTGGGGAGCAGCAGCTCCTCCCTGGGGCTTGGTACCCACCAGCTGCTSAGCACTAGACAGTCGTCTTTTCTCTTCTGGAGGGTCAGCCTCTTTCTGTAGGCTTTTATTTCTGCTTTCCCTTTTAAAGCAGGCTGCTGTTCTTCCTTCCCTGTTCAGCCAGGGGAAGCCATCCCTCCCCGGGCCCGATGCTTTTCACAGCGCTGAGGCTAATTGACAGTAGTTTTAACACAGATCTTAATTGTAACTACAAATGCTTTGGGAATGAAAAGAGCAGCCAGACCTTACAGCCTTTAAAACTCTCCTCAGGTTAAAAAAAAATAAAAGCCTTTAGAAAAACCTCTCRATATGTAAAACAGCACAAAGGAATGAAGCGGGGATGTGAAGGACAGGCRGTCCCCGGAACGCAGCAGCCTCCGCAGTCTGTCAGAGTGGGACCACCGACACATCTCCGTGCCTTCAGCAGACTAACCCGCCTCGTGTGCTGCTGGCCTCTCTGGCTCTCCCAGCAGCATGYAGGAACACTACAGATGGCATATGGAGCCTTTGAATCATAGCAGGGAGGCAGACTAATTCGATTCCTGCTTCTCAGAGCATCCCACATGCTCTTAGTCGGTGGCAGAGCCTGACTGTGCCACGAGTGGGTGAAGCTTGTCCTTCTCTCCTCACCCCTGGCTGCAGTCCCCAAAGGCAGCTKGGTGATGCTGCTGCCCTGCAGCTCAGGCAGACCCTCACCCTGTACAGATGTGGGGTCCCTGGCCAGGCTGAGCWGTGCTGGGGACAGGATCCCAGCCCTGGCACGGAGCCACCCTGCCATGGTCCCAGGCTTTGGCTGACCCGGGTCCGAGCACAGGCAGAGGAAGCACACATATGTCCACAGCTCCTAAAGCAGATGTACCCTTTATGTCTCCATCTGTGAATGGCAGGAGTGTGTCAGAATGAGCTGTGGGCATCCACAGAAAGCACGAATGGGCTTAACACTGACAAACTGCGGCAGACAAGGCCAACTGCTGTTTTAACACCTTAATACCTTTTTCTCTGCTCAGCTAGGGCACATTAAGGCTTCAATGCAGCATGTAGCTAGTCAGACATCAGCTGTTAGCTTTAAATAAGTGTGAGATAACGTGTTAAAACCACATTGACCTCATGGCCTCTCAACACACCCTGAATATCCTTGGGGATACTGGACTGCCTTTACAAAGGTAGCTTTTGCCAGCCAATACCATGGGTGATGTGCTGCTCTGACGCTGTTTTCTGGTACCTGGAAAGCTCAGACTGCACTGAGAAGTGTTAAAAACATGCTCAGAGACAGCAGCCATTGCAGCACAGTCTCTTCTGGTGCCCCTGTGTACCTGCATTCAGCACTTGGCTGCTGATGGAAATGGGGCAGTGTCCCTCTGCTTCAGTCTGCACGTAGCTGGGGTGCTGCCTGGCTTTCTGTCACACAAAGTGGCTGCAGTCCAGACCCACTTCTTGAAAAGTGACCCTGGAGCAAAGGAGGTGTTCAGTTCTGTCAGCAAGAGCAACCCAAAGCACATGCAGACAGGAGCACAGCCCGTGTCTCTTGCTGTCTCCAGTGCACAGCTTTGAAGTTGGGAGTGTCATTTGTAGGTCTGTCAGCAAAGGAATCTCATCCCAGCTTTTGGATTGCAAAGGTGGAACATCTTATCAGTTTTCATTCTCCACGTAGAAAGATATTTCCATCTGCTGGCTTTTTTTTCTCCCTCCCCATAAGGGTCTGGAGGTTTGCAGCTCCCTGGGGTCAGCTTTGAGCAGAGTGGGCAGCGCCTCTGTGCTGCCTGTCCTCTCTAAATCCATCCCTCCCACACCAGCAGGCAAAGMCAGAACAAGCCTCAGAGGAATCCATGACATTTCTTGCCCGGCTCRAATGCAGTGGAGATGATGTTTGAAACGCCATTAGTCATGAGTGATTAGCAAAGCTTAGTTGTTGAGRTTCTTAAACCCCCCTCCAGTTCTGTACGAGGAAGGGCATGTTTGTGGTTGTGTTCCTTTTAATCGAGCTCTATTTGTGTGGGTTCTGCTTATCTGCAGCCATAACAGGGAGGGAAATTCTCTACAGTGCTGCAGYTATTAATGATCCTTTAGGGTGCTTAGAGCTCTCCATATGCTCTCCATTTCAAATACTATCTCTCTAAATAAATAAGCAAAGAGAGAACTGTTTTTTAACCTCCCTAGTGCAACTAATATTCAGGGAAGTGGTGAGCAACCAGGCTTGGGTGGTGAGCAGCCAGGCTGGTCCACTCTCAGTGCCCTGGTTTCCCAAGACCCTGTGTGTGAGCCCATGTTTGTGCCCTCTGCAGAAACCAATTGCTGTCACATTCACTTAGGGATGAGGGTGTTTTTTTGGTGTTTCAATACACTGAATACTTTTGATAGGGATGGGAAAAAGGCAGGAAGACTGAAAAGCATCAGAAGATTAGTATTTGTAACCCATTTAATATTAAAATGCAGTTTGAAGTTATTTAAAAAATAAATACAGAGAAAAGACAGGGAAATCTGTCCTGTATGATACATGGTAACAATCAGGGCTTTAAAAAGTTTCTGTGCTTCAGCATCAGCTTCATCCCCCCCACAGGAACATCCTGCATCTACTCATTTGGGCATGAAGGAGRTACAGACCTTATTGCATGCTGCATCAGCACTTAGGAAGACTTCCACCAYGCCTGCTTTGGCAATTAAAATATTACTTTGGAAGAATTAAAATTCTCCAAGTCCARGAAAACACTCCAGAAACTAACTGCTCTTACAGCTGTAGCAGCTTTTCCCTCCCTCTATGGGGTGTTCCAAGGCTGGCAGTCCATGTGCAGAAGTGCCAGGCAGGAAGGCACCTGCCTCCACCTAAGCTTCACTTCACATGGAGCCATTGCTAAATCTCTGCAGGGGCCCTGATCCATTAAGCTTGCTCTAATAAGGATTAATTTGTAAGTACYTCATTAGTTCAACAGGAAGTACAGTGAATGGTCAAAGTGCTTAGTCTTCCAGCCAGCTGTGGGCTTGACCACATTTAAAACTGATATTTTGTGTTAATCTCACACTGACTGCCGACATCTAGCCCAAGAAGCAGCAGCTACGAGACAAATATATGTTTTGGGGAAATTCCTCAGTGAACAAGTTCCAACATCTGATCCTGTTACCTCACTCTACCCATATGCCCCCACCAGTCTCTCCAATATGTAGGTGATGAAYRCACTCATCTGCAAAGCCACTGAACATCCAGGAAACCAAGGGCATTTTCAGTTTTTACGCTCAAGCCACATTCAGCAAGATTTTTGCAGTAAGGGGCCACAAGTCAAYTGAGGTTTTCTCCTCAAGGAAAGGRCCACTCRAGGGGAATGGCAGTGTCCCAGTACACGACTGTCTAAAGGCTGAGAGGGCTGTCAGAGGRGGCACCCAGGGCCATGATTTCCAAGTGACTTCTCTACATGCACAGGCATGGTTTTATCGGATTATTCCRAGTAGTGCACTTGTGCTCATACCTTGTAGCTGCACATGCCAGTGTGAGCTGTGGAGAGAYATTCCTGGGTGGCTGGAGCAGAACCTGGGGCTGTGTGTGCAAATGGGTGCCCTRCAGAGGGAGGCAGCTGTGGGGAGGGCCAGTCCTCTTCCACAAGGCTGTCACTGCACAGTGCTCCAGGATGGTTGGAGCCCAGCAGCACTGAGCCCATGTGCTCAGAGCAGCTCTATGAGAAGCCTTTGCCATTTCTGCTTATTAAACTTAAAACCCAAACCAATAGCTAGGAGGAGGAGCAAACCAGACATTAATGAGAGTCAGGTATGTCACCATCAGATTTACATAAAGGCATATTCAATTCTTTTATGGCACAGATTTTATTATTTCCCATTAAATTTTATTCAAACTTCCASTTAATCAGGCTTTATTTTTTCATGAGAAAGGATGCATAGTTTCTAGTGGGGTAAAAAAGATCTGATTTAAAATGTGCACAGTGTTTAGGTGCTGGTAAGTTAAGGTTTCCCTAAGAATCATTTATCTTTCTGAAATTCTTAATTACGAGTGAAAGGCCTTCTTTAAAAGCATCAACAACATGAATAGAGTGTTTAAAATTGTRTAGGTATGTATACTCTCATAATAATCTTTAAATGAAAAGGGCTCTTTTTGTAGTATTACATTCCTCTCTGATGCAAATGCTGACACCTGCTTGGGTGCTTGGCTGGATCAGGGCTAGGGAATCAACATAGCATGACTTGAATCTTCCTAGCACAGAAATACAGATACAGTTAAATATGTTGAAATCTATTCTGGAATGTTCCTTTTAATCAGAAAACGAAGTAATTTGTTTTTACATGGCTGCCCAGCCATGGAATCCAGCAAGGATATGTAGATTGAAGGGAAGGGCATTGGTTCCCCAGCACACCGGTGAATGACAGATGCAGCAGATGCAGCTSTGCYTGCAGGTGACACAGCCCCAGAGCACTTACAGGGCCAAGGTCTCTTRGACAKGAGGACATGTATGCATTCTCCTCAGATTATCCAGGCTATTTACTCCTCAGGGATTCACAGATCTGTGTCACCACTCTTCAGTGACCACAGAAAGGGTCTGTCTGAGTCCTGTCCCCCCACTGTTTACCACCTACTGTCCCTTATTATCATGGGGTTTCAAAGGAGCATACAAGCAGTAGCACCCAAATGCAGCTGAAATTCAGTGACTGATTACTGCTCATAGGTTCYTTGTAAAGATCCTGAACTAATCAGTAAGGCAAAAGAACTCACGGAAAGAATGGAAAAGAGAAAATTAAAACGTAACAAACATGGAATGTTTMTTATGTTGGGTTGAAAACCCAAGACAAATGGGTGGTTACAGACCACTACTAGAGAATTAGAAYTACATTGTTTTGGTTGCCATCTCACTGTCCCGTTTGGGTAGTGTTTATTCATCCATTTTAACTTAATACAAATATCTGCTGCTGTCATGAGCCCCTTGCACAGATTTGATTATCATTTTTCTTTTTAATAATTTTTGTTAATATCGTGTAGTCCTTAACTTCAGTGACTGCAAAATAGGCTGCAAAGAATGTTTCTGCTCACTCTTGTAATTTATCATCTGATTCATTAGACTCTAGATTGTGATTCTGTTGTGTCTGAGCTGTAACTAACTTAGGTTTGTTTTCCCTTTTCAGAGAGCAGATATAGCTGTTGCCCCCCTCACCATAACATTGGTGCGAGAAGAAGTCATAGACTTTTCCAAACCCTTTATGAGCCTGGGCATCTCCATCATGATCAAGAAGCCTCAGAAATCTAAACCGGGCGTATTCTCTTTCCTGGATCCTTTGGCTTATGAAATTTGGATGTGTATAGTCTTTGCTTACATTGGCGTCAGCGTAGTTCTTTTCCTAGTCAGCAGATTCAGCCCTTATGAATGGCACTTGGAAGACAACACTGAAGAACCACGTGACCCTCAGAATCCTCCTGACCCTCCAAATGAGTTTGGAATATTTAACAGCCTTTGGTTTTCCCTGGGTGCCTTTATGCAGCAAGGATGCGATATTTCTCCAAGGTTTGTTCCATATCACTCCATCACCTTTTTGCATTTTATGGTCATTTTCTGATGCCATGGTGCATATATGTTACTTTCTCAAATTTCTTTTTAATTCCAAATTTTTTTATTTTGACATTCCATTCAATATTCAGCATCCTCATCAAGCCACCATGCTTGCTAACATTCGCCTCCAGAGTAAGTAGCATTGCTTATARTGCCATTTATGCATTTCTGCCAAACTTATATTCACCATGTTGAGGCTGTAAAATGCATAGGGTTTTCTGTTTTCAGCAATGCTTGGAGGGCTACCGTGTTTTTGCTGCATATCTCATTTTACGGTCATCTCCTTGGTGCATATAACACATTCTGCTTTGCAAAATAAGATTTATTTTTAAGTCACATGCAACAGCACTTTAAAGCATCTCCACTCCCATCAAGGCTCCTGCTAGCCTTTTTACTTTCTTTTGAGCCTAATTTCTCCAGTTTTRTTCTTCTTGAACCATCCTTTCATCCTTTTGCTTGCCACCATTTYGTACATGTTCACGTCTCCAGATGCACTGTGCCACTGTGCTCTGTGTGTGTTGTTATTTCAGTCCAGTCTGCTCTGTTGTCCCTCTGTTYAGAGTCAATATGGGCTAATAAGCATTGCCAGTTTCCATAAAGATTTTTCTAATTTATGAAGGCAGTCTTTCTGGATAAGGCTGTAGTAAAGTATGAATGATGTTAGTACCAATTTAACAGAGAGCACTGCTCTTAACTATTGTGGAAATATATTTCTTTTTACAGAAGCATTTTAAAAACCAAATGAAAATAGTGAAGTTCCCTCTAATCGAACAATGCATACCATATTTTTTTTTATTTGAATAACATATATCATGCTTCTACATTCACTGGTATAATACTTTGAAAATATAAATTTTCGCTGGTAAAATACTTTGATGTGCTTGTGAYAAGAAGTAAAATTACCTAGTTTTTTAGTAATGGAGCACTAATTTTATTTTGTATGACAATAATTTAATAACCAGTTTACAGATATTTTAATTATTGAAAATACCTGCTAATGCAAACAGGATGCAGTTTTCCATTTTACAAGGTTGCTATTTAGAGGAAGAGATTTTTTTCCTAAGCGCTGACATTCAAAAAGCACCTTGCTGATCTCCATGTTGCCTTTTTTAATACCTGAATCATTGAAAAGGTACCAGGTTTTCTCGCTCCATGCAGCATTAGGGGTCTTGAGTTGCCTTACTGAAGCAAGTGACTTCATAGAAGTTTCTTGGGAAGGATCATGATCTTACCCATTATGGTGCAATCATCATCCTATAAATTGGTGTGCGTTTCCCCCATTCCTGGTGTCTGGGTGTTCTGCCTCCCTGTGTGCTGACAGCTGTTGGCCTCCTCCCCCTGTTTCCTCTCCCTGTTTCTGCTTCGTGCCTCGATCCTGCATTGAAACTTTGCCCCACTGCTTGCTGTTAAAGGGGATGAGAAGTGATAACATTTAAATTGCTGTTGACCATGTGTGTGCCCAATATAAAGGACCGGGAAATAAGCACTGGGACATCACATGGAAAGCTGCAGGCATCGCACTGTTTCCGCTAGGTCTGRTTATTGACAGTTAAATAGAAGTGCATAGGATTTTTGGGAAGCTCTCATGTGACTCTTTGGCATGGTCAGCCATTTACCTTATATAACAAGTGGAACACGCTCCATTTTTTTTCAATACTACCACGATAAGTGCCTTGGAAATACCCACAAAAAAAAAATAAAGAGACAGCAGTATATCTATTTATTTTATCTGTCCATCAGAATCTATTAGCTCAGTCTTAGGATATGGCCCTCATTTGAAGATATTGTCCAGGTATTTTGTTATCTTCCATGATAACATTCCAGGCAGTTACGTGCATTGTTACAGGAAAAAAAAAAAAAAAAAAAAAAAAGAGAAATTTAATACCTTGGTTACAATTCCAGAAACATTGTTCCTTTGACTGATATGTTGATTTAAGTTGATTAAAATGTCAAATTTCTTTTCCATAGAAGAGACTATTCCCAAGTATTCCATTCTTAATCCRTATCTTTGTAAGGTTACGCCATTCACAGTACATTGACTATATGAATGTTTCATACTATTTTATTGCCATTAAAAGGGGCTTCATTCTTCCATTGTGAGTTTTGTCTGAATAAATTTCTTATATGAGAGCGTACAGCACTCGTAGAGAGATGCCGACAAGCAGTCTGGAGAGATCACTTTTGTACTTGCTGATAAAGGCTCTTTCAGCTGCCTTTGTGTGGAACAGCTGTGACATCTAATGACTAGTTAGATCTATCCTCGGTGAGTATGCTGTGTGGATATTCCAGAGGATATATCCCTATACTCTCCTCTCTGTATTTAATAGGAGTCATCTAAACAGAATCAGAGAGCAGCCAAGGGCTGGGGGTTACTGCATCCCTTGATGAAATCAACATTTATTTCAGCAGTTTTGTTCTGCTATCAAAGGCTGCTGTGTTTTCTGCATAGTGAGCTAAAGCATTGAAAATTCACTTTTGATGGATCAAAAGTAGATTATTAAACTTGCTTTTATGTAAGATGTGTACAGCAAATGGAATCAGGARAAAACAGTCAAATTTGTAACACTGTTCTGAGCAAAAGTATCTTTGAAATCTCTCTGAGAGCATGTATTTTCACTTTGCTCTTTATTCATGTAGAACAAAGAGGCTAGATTAATTAATTGCTGATGGAAAAAGACAGGGGGGTTATTAAAAACTATCCCAAGAGGTTGGTCATTTAGAGAGTATATTTCTAGGTCCCTATTTTCACAGCAGAAGACTCAAGAGACTCCTATTAAAGACCATGGGAATGACTTTGTGGGACTTTCACAGCAGCAATGAGAGGGTGACCTGACATTCCTGAAACTCCCACTGCCGTTCCTATGCTGGAGCATCTCAAGCCAGYGCTTCAGATGCTGTTCCTGCTGTTGTGTCTCCGAGGCCAAGGGCTGGCTGGGTGTGCAAACAGAGGGCTGGAACCGCAGCTTGGGGGTACCAGCTGAGCTGTGCTCAGGATATCGGGGGCTCTGCCCTAGGAGAGCTGTTCAGGGTTATTTGTCAGCATAACAACCCTCTTCTATCAATCCAAGCAGCTCAGTTAAAAAATTAATAGTGAAAGAAGCTTATTATGTATCTGTAATATAGGAAATCAAATATGTTTTATGGCCAYGAGCAGAAACAAAATCCAAGATATTTGGATAAATGAGGTTTTGTTTKAATGTATTATGTGTCTTATTCTCCTGGAAACTGAATGTGAATTTGAATGTTTATTTTGTTTTTTCTCTCRTTACTAATTTGCTCTCATTTGACTCCATGCTTCCTTTTAAATTTCCTCTCAAGGTATGCACTCTTCCTGTTTACTTGCTTTTGAAAACACTGTCTGACTTTGTTTTGACGATTGAGTTATAATTCTGTTACTCCCRGTCTGTGTTTCTCCTCTCAGTTGTTAGCACTCTAATTCACTTTAAAGTAATGTCATACAATGTATTTATTGAAGTGATTTGGAAAACTACATTAAGCTAAAGCATTAATTGTTTTTAATTACATCATTGCACATGTGGACATATGGCTTAYATCAGAAAAAGTGGTGCTGGTATTAAAAGCTGGGATTGAGTTTTCTATAATTATTATGTGAGTAATAGAAAAACATTTCTGTGGTTCACAGTATGAAGCAAACAGGCRCTCTCTGATTACCAGTCTGGTGTACCTGTACTAACCCTTTTTCTCCTGCATCCCTCCACACCAGCCCCTGCAGTGGGTATAAGGAGTCTTYGTTTCAGCAGATGGACGGGGGAAAATGGGGTCCTTTGGGCAAGGAGGCTGTCAGGCCATGCTTGTCCATGTTATTGTTCTTCARCTTTCTGTCTGTCTGTCTTTCCTTCAGTGTCAGCTTTGTGTTTTATTTGGTTTTTCTTTTGCCCCATCCTGTGACACCAGTGACAGCTCTGTCAGYCCTGACTGCTCCATAGCAGCCGCTGTCCAATCCTCCTTTCTGTGCTCACTGGAAGACTCTGGAAGAAACAACTCTAGTGACATCCAGTTTTCTTTGAAGTAACCTCAGCTCTTCTGAGAACAGCCCTGGTCTCCATCAAGCAAGACCTCTCTCTTGCATGTAGGACCCTCAAGGCCTTTTTCTTCAAGGGATTCCCCCCTGTGCCCACCTTCCCCTGCCTCTCAGCTGCTCTTTGTCCTGTGTCTGTCTCACTTGCTTCGTGCAGGGTGCCAGATCTCTGGGATGAGATATTTTTACCTTTCTCAGTGTGTAGGATGCTGTCTGAACATGCAGCCTGGCACAAACCTTTTATTGTCGCAGCAATGGGAGCTTGAGGTTTCACTGGTTTGGAAAATGCTTGTCTTGTGCASATCTCCATCCTAGCAACCCATCTGTCCTGCTAACAGAAGGGGCAGCTACCAATGCAAGTAAGACATTTCCTATGGGAAACTATAGGGATAATGAACACACAATTTTATTCCCAGTACATCCACTGAATTTATCAGGACACCCTGGCAAGTCTTGTTTTCATCTTCCTATTTCAAGACCTACCTTAAAKCAGGAGGGCCATGGGAACCTGGAAACTCCAGATAAAGCTTGTCCTGCTGTGGGCAAGTGGATGCTTCATCACTCCAGAGGGGAGTTCAGCTCCAGGTCYTCTCTGAGGATGGAAAGTGTGCAATGAAGAAAGGACCAAAAGGAAGATGAATTTCACCTGACGTAGCCATCTGAAAGCAATAGACTGTGTTTTTAAGTGAGGCATCTTGGCTCCCTCCAAAGTCATGAGACAGATGGACACCTTTAGATTTATCCCACACTACAGCAAGTGAGATAAATCTCTTTCTGAGGGTGTCAGTCTCTTCTCTTTTTCTCAGCTGGCTCCRAAGGAAGCCTTATGTGACAAGTTCAGCAAGTACTGATTGATAGTTGGATAAAATTGTGTCAGCCCACGTAAGAGGATATCCAAGCTTTASCAAATAGCTAAAGCCAAGACCCTCCCTGTTAAGGAAGCTGGCTAGAAAGGRCTTCAGCCATCTGTGAAATCCCAACACTCACATGATACCTACAAAGAATGTAGAGTGAGGTAGAGAGATTCCTTGACTTAATGCATTATTCTGTATTTATATTGCTGCAAATTCCTTTTGCAGCCACTCTGTAGCCTTGTGTTAGTGAGCACAGCAGCTGCACAGATCAAGCTGAAGCTTGGAAGCTTTTTATTCCTCTTGGGAGGCSCTCAAGAATGGCAGAGAGGTCTCCTCCACTCGAGGGTGATCTGGTGGATGTGTGCTTATTCTGAGGAACCAGCCTGCATCTGCCCTCCCAGTGGGAGCTGCTGCTTCAGCTCCTTGGGCAGAGGAGATTGGARAACAGTAGAGTTTCACCTTTCTCCACATTYYTKTCAACTGTTCTGGATTGATCTCTCTGTTTTTATTGTGTTGGTGATTTTTTTTCTTTGTTATGTTCTTTAATGTTGGATGAATACATTTCTTTTCTTTCTTTTTTTTTTTTTCTTTATAATTTCATGGCATTTTTTTAGTGGCTCAGGCAATCTCAGGCTCTGGCCAAGACTGGGCAGTTTACCTTCAAACCCCCCCATGTGGGTGGGGTGGGGGCACGTCACGAGGTCATTTTGCTTTTTGCCTATCTCCATCTGTTGGTAGGACAACTTGTACCCACTGTCTGGGGATGGCACTGAGGGGCTTGAAGGAATCAAATAAACAGGTAAGAGTTTTCTTGCTTTCTGTTTCTTCTCTCCACACAAACTGAGCACTACAGCACCCAAGTTCTGCAGATGTGTCTGGGATTGATTCTTCCTCCTCTGGTATCAGTAGAGTTAAGGGAAAACATGAAATAGCTTTGTCTCAGCACTTGAAATTATTCTCGGTCAACATGCAGTGTTTGAAGAACAAGCAAGGTACATGGCAATGAAATCCCCCCACAGCTGAGTGATGTGTCACTGCCATCCTTCAACCCAAATCAAATACTTTGAGTCTGATGTTCAGTTGCTGTAAAGCATCAAGAGCTCTTACTGACAGGATCCAGACCTTCTGACCATTGGGCATTTTGTAATTACATTGTCTGCAAATAGGCTTTTTTTTTAGGTCCTAATGGGATCCCTTTAAAAAAAACAAAAACCAAAGACTGCAACATAAACAAGACATAGTTTTTTTTCTGTTTCCTTCTCCATTGCTCTGGTGCATATAAAGCAGGGATATGCTTGACTTGGAAAAGTGTAACATGCAAAGTTTAATTAATGTAAAACATAAAACAACCAAACCAGCCTCTCTTCTYAATTCAATATGCAGATTCAGTTTGTAATTCCTGCTAAGCTGTGCTGAGAGAAGGATACTGGATCATTTCTGGTGCATTCCTTTTCATGTTTACTCAGATTCCTTTTTGCAGTTTACTGTATGTTTTGGGAGTACATTTGGCAGTAAAAGGTGCATTTGTGTCCTCCAAGCTGGGCAAAGGGACAYGATGCTGGCATATCCAGCACTGGGCACTCAGAGAGAGCAAAAGTCTTCTGGCAAAAGCCTTCTCCATCAAGGATTTGTGGAAGTCAAGACAGCTTGTTYCTCCCTCAGATGAATTAATCTCTTAATTTGCTGTCCTTGTTTTCACTAAAAGACTGCAAAGAGAGTTGCACTAGGTAAGACCAGGTGCGCATCAGTTTTTTCACTCCCAAGGAAGGTTATCAGGAGCTGACTCACAGTCCACCTGTTCAGATACCTGGAGGGTCTGGACAAAAGGGTTGTGCATGGGAATTTCTCTTCAGTGAACAAAAAAAAAAAAAATCAAGGATTGTCTTCAAAGCAATTTAATGATGTGTGTTTTTCCATAGATCTCTCTCAGGGCGAATTGTCGGAGGAGTCTGGTGGTTCTTCACTCTCATCATTATCTCTTCCTACACTGCTAATCTCGCTGCCTTCCTTACGGTGGAAAGGATGGTTTCACCCATAGAGAGTGCAGAGGACCTGGCTAAACAAACTGAAATAGCCTATGGCACTTTGGATTCAGGCTCAACCAAAGAATTCTTTAGAGTAAGTCTGTTAAATCTCCTTTAAGTGCCTAATTTATGGGTTGCAGTTGTTTGGCTGTAATAGCCTTCCTGGTGRAAGCTGCTTTATGCAATCAGCACAGGCCCGAGTGCAGATTTTAATATCAAAAAGCATTTTATCAAAAATGGGTGGGTTTGCTTRACCTGAAACATCTCAAGATGGAAAACTTGACCTCTGCTGTCAYGGGGAGGGTTTTGTAACACCAGTTTTGGAGCCTCTGTCTGATGAGCAATAATGCAGTCGTTGGCACAATATTTAGCAGAGAAAACTCTTGCAAGGAGTGATGCTCTTGACCTACTTGCTGTGCGTGCCCAGCTGGCAGCCRGTAATGCCATCCGACGGCGGTGCTCCCTTGCCAGGATGTGGGGGGATGGGATGCCTGTGTCACTGCTCATTCCTGGTGGAGCATTGATTGTTGCCATTTTTGTGTCTTTGTTGCTCACCAGCATCTGGCTGTGGCTGTATCGGACAGTCATGGGTAAAAATTTTGTACCCCACAACTCTGGTTGGTTTTCAGCTTGGTTGGGAGAACACAGGGCTTGCAGCACTTGGGGGTGTGGGCAGGTACACTCTTTTGTTTAAGATCATCCTTTCTTTCCCCTCTTGCCAAGCCACAAGCTGAACTGCAGAGAGTTCTGCAAGAGGCGTTAGGAACTGTAAATATGACCTCAGACCACTTTTATGTCTCTGGAAACATCATCCTGAAAAGCTCTTATTTCTGGTCTTTCCAAGGGTGAACTGAAATGCTCAGGCCTTTCAGGGAGCTCTTGGTTCTCTCTCAGCAGTGCCAATCAGATGCCATTCAAACCAACATTTTTTTTTTGTGTAGGAGAGTGGTCAATGCTGCAAGACTAATTACTGCCTGTCACRCATGCTGGCCAGGTGCAATCCAGAGGGACGAGGGAGACAAAAAGCCCTTGCTGCTGTAGTCTGGTGAAATACTGAGGGCTCCTTGGAGAAATACTCAGGGATCTTTGAATTTACTTAAAATTTCAGTACATTACCACATACACACAGACGTGTATAGACATCTAATGTAAACCTGGAAGTGAATGCAAAGCTATTTCATGAAGCTTTTGAACTATGCCTTACATACACGTCTTTATATTAGAAGAGGAGTGATTTTAAGTGATTCTTAATTAACTGTGGTAGCAGGTACATTACAACAGCTTCTGTACTTGTTAAAATCCTGTGAGATAAACACTGACCTTGTAAGGGTGACATTAGTGTACAAAAAATTTTATTCTGCTTAATTATCAACCCCAGGCAATATTATCTCTGCAGCAAAAATGAGTTGAGTGAACCTGTCAGGAGAGGTAGCACAACTTGATTAGAAATATTGTTGCTGTTTATAGTCACTATACTGATCTTAGGGAGAAAAATACCTTCTTTTGACTATCTTGTTATAGTTCATATAGAAAAAGGGATTGTATAGGGATGTTCCTTCATTTCCTTAATAGTTTGACACAACAAGGAAACCCCTTCTCACAGAAAGATCAAAGGAACGAGTGTTTCATTTGAAAGGATACAAAGTCTGGTAAATGTATGAATGCTTTGTTGTGCTGATAATAGTCTTGAGTTGAGCTGTGTCTCTCTCTTGGTGCTGGGAAAAGCAGGGCTGTGAATGAGCTGATCAGTCAGGAGCTGCCAGCTCCATCAGGCCAGGACAGGAGGAGAGCAGAGCCCCAGCAGTGTGGAGCAAGGCTGGATGGGCCAAGTGGGAAGAAGAACGAGCCCTAAGTGGTGCTTCTCTCTCTCTCTGGCATTTTCAAGGCTCTAACATAATTTCAGTTGTATTAACTTTTTGCARAGTAATTGATTTGAATAGAGTGATGCAACCATGGAAGTGTTGTAATTAGAGTCTTCTTCAGTTGATTTGAGAAGGGCAAAAGCTTTGCCWTAGATTAAATGTGTTTGTTCACATAAATACTTCATTGTACAGTTTCTATTAGTTACTTAGTAAAATGGTAAAGGTAGCTGAAATTTGAAGTAAATTAAAGGACTCTTGCTTTCTGAGGTCGTGCAGCACAGACTGCACCTCTCTGTGTTTTGGGGGACCTGTTCTCCCTTTGCARCTCTTTTCACTCCAGAGCATCAGTGGGAGTGACAGTGCTCTCGGTTGGAAAAGCCTTCAGTTCTCCTGCGTACAGGGTGATGCTTATGCCCTGTGTAAGGAGAATATCCTTCTCCACGCATTTCCCCCCAGCATTTAGCCTGTTCAAGCAGCAGTTCCCTGAGTGGCTCACGATCACCTACTCTGTGAGCAAGGAGTGACGTGGCTTTTTAGCTGGGCCATGGCTTCATGCAGGAGGTGCAGGACTGTCTCTGCAGGATCCCATTATGAAGCTTCTATAGGTATATCACTTTCTACAGCTGTAAGGCTAAACCATTTCTCAGAGAYACTAATCAGATATTGATCTTAATGGCTGCTGTTGGCCTGTGGAAAGTGCCAGACTGACAGCAGAAAGGAAAAATTGCCTCCTGAYRCATCATAAAGGGATGACACATAAGYGAGCTTCAGATCCCCACCACCTTGTCTGCATGTGCTAGAAGGAGACTCTTTAGAGCCTCCAGGCCATGGGTCCCTGCTGCCAAGCCCATTTCCAGACAGGATCCCTTCTGAAGGTTTGTTCTACAGTGTGAGTACCTGAAACTGGACTGATACCAGCCTSTCCATTCAGATGAGCAGATGGTAATGACTTTGAGCCACTTCAGACCTGGGCAGACTCCAGCTCCTGACCTATTTTCCAGTCTTGGCKGTTTCCCTAAACATCGCCGTGGCTCCCGGGTAGACGCTCTCCCAGCTCTGGAGGTTAAACTGGAAGCACCATTGCTGCTTGAGGCTTGCACAGTGACTGCTGTTGGCGTGACACTGCTCTCACAGTCCCAACACTGCTCTCACAATGCCAACACCGCTCTCACAGATCCAACACCGCTCTCACAGATCCAACACTGCTCTCACAGTTCCAGCCAGAGCTGGTTTGTTGTAACAGTTTCACAGCAGATGCTGTTCACACTCCTCACTTGTTGATGATTCTCTGCATAAGGGCATTTGTCCTCCCAGTATATCCAAGATACAGAGGAGCYTTCCTGTATTCTCATGGTTGTTGCTTGTTTCTGCTCAAAAACATCTTACATTTTCTACTAATTAGCTTATAAAGGCGTTTAAATGGCAATCAATAGATTACATCAATTCCCTTTTAGCTTTCTAAGGGCACTCATCCATATTGAAAAGGAAAAGAAAGGACCTCTCCTGAGATATTTATTAACACACGGTCTCAGATTAAGGACTCCAAAATACCTCTTTCTCATTCTTGAACACTGGTGAAAGCCTGTATGAGAAAGAAATATTAAATCCCTAAGGTGTTACCTTTAAGGGTGTATCTATTAGAATTAACATCTTCTAATACATTCAATTAAAGTTTCAGCATATCTRAGCAGCTTATCAAATCAATATAACACCATTTAATCCAAATTTAGCACTGAGCCTAAGTATAATACCGCACTCTAATACATTTCACCTCCAATATGCATATATTCAAAAGGCATGACCTTTATAACCAATTAGCAATCTTGTCTAAACTTGGCTGTATTTGAACTTCAGTAGAAGCAGAGCATGTTTGTAGACATTTAGAAATGTAAATTGCCCTTGAATTTGTGGTGGTTTCTTTTAATTGATAGCAGGTATCTTGTTAAGAGACTTCTACAAAATAACTTGCCAAATGTGTGTTTGATCATCGAAAAACACAGCTGACCTGCTGGTGCACTTCACTGAGAACCTGTGTAGTTAATCACTGTTAACTAAATTAAGGAGAAAAGAAGGTCTCAAAGGAATGTTATTGTAGAAGATTTTCTTTGTATATTTCTCAGCAAAAGTTTAAGCATATCCCTGACCAAACAACTCAGCTACTCTCCCATGCCTCAGGCAGAATGACTTGCTGCCCTGAAGTCAGTTCCTGATTTTTTGTCCTGGAAATGTCATTAATTGGTAGGCCTGTTAGGAATTTCAGTAGAAAGGCCAAAGATCCCTTGGGCCTGATGATTGTTCCTGCTCTTACGGTTGGTTCATCAGTTCATCATTGTTTAGCTGGTAAAACTAAAGCCCATGTAGAAAACAGCTTTCTCAAAAGCAAAGAAAAAAATACCAAACAGATTAGCACCAAAGCAGGAAATTAACATTTATYTGAAAAAACTGTGAAAGAAATCCAAATTCTTTTGAAATTAAAAGAAAACATTCCTTAAACCCATCAAAAGGATTTTGAAATTTCTTCTGCTAAAAGCATGTAGGATAACTCAGACCTGCCTTTCTGGTCAGCAGAGCTGTTGGGCTGTGTGAGGAGGGGCTGTGGTGGCACCAGTTGGTCCCTGCTGGCTTGAAAGAGCCCAGTGCCACTGGTCCCCCCAGCTGGCAGGATGCAGAGAGGATTCCCCATTTGTGCCTCTGACTGTGGCACTGAGGCCAGTGCCAGTCAGGCAGCCAAGCAAGAGCACAGCTCCGTCCCAGAGCCTCAGGAGAGAGGGAGGAATTATGACCGTAATGCGTTCAGAAGCGCCAGTGTGTTACACCCCCTTGTAAGTTAAAGAGCTCATTGCTTTCCTCTGATGATAAGGTTGTGTGAAGATGAGAGAGAAATAAATTCCACCAGCAAGCAGTTTAGGTAAGGAGAAGCCTTGGGTTATACACCCGTGGCTGCCATGCAATTTTTATGCATTCTGTGCAATCAAACGATATTGAGATCATCATTAGAGCCTATTAAAAACACCATCGTGAACTCTGTGCACGCAGTGCTAAGGGTTTCATCTGTAGTTAAACTCTTTGATTTTTAATTTCAAAATTAATTTTGCTAGTGAAGATGAAGGACTTGTTTCYAGCACAGCAGTCATACAAATGCTTTGCTTTTGCCTTCGGATAAAACTATGATTAGTAGTTTGGAGCTTTTTGACATCGAGCAAAACAACACAGTCATCATAAAAAATTCCTGACAAAAATATTGAAGTGTGATTGTATTTATGGGCTTTAAAGAACAGAACATCACAGAAAAATGRTAGCTTCAAAGATAAGTTGTATAGATCTGAGATATGCAACATGGCAGCGGTTAATCAGAAATAGTACTGTAGTTTAACTGTTTTTCAACATACAAGGTGTGAAAATTTTATTCACCCATATATTCTCTCTCTCTTCCCTGTTTGATATMGGTGAGAGCATGCACAAATATTAAAAGGTGAATGTATGTGTGCAGAGAGATCAGAGCCTCTCCACTGCATGGATGATAGATGGTCTGCTTGTGGGGTTCGTTTAATCTCTTGAACCTCCCTTCTGCCACATGGCCAACAGGCAGTTTTAAAGGCAACAGGAAATCAAATCTGACATAACTGCAAAATAAATGGTTTCCCATGAAGTGATCTAATGTCTTTAGGCCTATAGATTGGAGAGGAAAATGTATCCTTACGGGAACTAAAATTAACAGCTCATCCATCGTCCACTCCTTGGAAAGGAAGCATTTGAATGGTGCTGGGCTTAAGGTGGCTGAACCATTTTATTAATTTCAGCAGGCATGCCAGGATTTAGCAAAGCTTTCAGTCAACACTTAGCAACAAATATTTGAATAAATCTCTCCATTATCTTCAATAACAGATGGCATTTGTCTATCAGCTCTTCTTGTTTGTGGTTTAGGCTTTCCAGCTYGCCTGTGTCTCCATGTCACCCTCTGGGTCCTGGGGGCAGGTGGTGAGAGGGGCTGGAGCCCGTGAGAAGGCAAGGCAGGCACAGAGGGGCTGCAGACCATGAGGATCTGGGCACAGCAGCTCACAGTGGGTTAATCCCATAACTGTGTCTGTACCACAGAGGCAAAGCAGAGAGTGCCTGGGGGGAAAATCACTTGCTGTTTGAATGCTCTACTTTTTGGAGAGCAGCTCTATGATAATGATAATGACATTGCTCAAGACAGCGAGGACCCTGGTTTTTCAAGTCTTTCCTAYTTTATGTAATGCTGCTGTGTCACATTAGTACATGCTTATTAGGGATTCATTTAAAATACATGGGTGCTGATAAATTACTCACAGCACTGCTACTGTTACTTTTGCATAATTASAAAATACATGAAGGTTTAAAAACTCTAATGATGTGAATATGAAACATYCCCTCTTTCAGTCTGCTGGGATTTCTCCATCATTGCCTGTATATTGGCCTTTYCTGTCTGGAGCTGAAAACTCATTAGACCTGACAGTGTTCAGATCGTGTGCTGGAAATGCCGTTCTCTGTTAATTTATTACGGGCCAAATCCAGAGCAGGGCTGGTTGTGCTGCTCAGTTGCCCAGACAAGACAACTCTGCTGAATATGTCAGTGCTGGAAAGATGCCCCTTAGCCTGGAGACTGATGTAAGCCTCCCTCTGGCCAGCTCGAGTGTGTGCTGCTCCTGCTCCCCGGGCAGACAGACAGACAGAGAGACAGTCTTACCCAGCACAGCCATCCAGATCCCTGGCATGTGCCACCCAGCCCCTGCTACCCCTCTGGCACTGCTTCCTTGGGGTGAGCGCTGCCCGAGCACTGGCTCTGTCCGTGAGTCACAGAGAATTTACAAAGGCAGCCTGTCTCTGGTAAAGACTTTCATTTTAATTTCCCAATCAGCATTGCAATGAGGAAGAATGGATGGCAGCAATAAAGCGAGGAGATGAATATAGTCTGAAGTTCAGTGTTGTGCCAGGAAAGGACGTCTTAAAATCTTACATTCTGCTGCTCAGACTGACATGTCAGCGATGTCTGGTTGCAGCCGGAGCGACTCTCTGCCTGTCTGTTTGTGTGAGCAGAGCTCGCTGCAGAAAAGATGCCTGTTAGAGCAGCTACAGCACATCACCCGCCTGCTGCCAAAGGTCACACCTTCAAAAGGACTGTGATGCACAGGGAGAAAGTCTCAAAACACRACTCCTATGATATTGTGTTATTTCTGTTAGATACTTCCTTTTGTAATCAGGCTGCTGTCTGTGTCTGGTGTGGAAAAACTAACAATGCTGAAGCCGGGAGGGATTTATTAGGCTGCTTCCCCAGCTGTCTGGGGACTGCTGGGGACTGTCCTTCCCCACCATCACCATCTCCATCAGGCCCTGCTGGACTCCCCACCTCTCAGCCCCATGCAGGGGTTGTCTGCATCTTGGCAAAGAGGATTCAAGAGGAAAGCAGCAGCCCTGGGCTTTGTGGGCCTGATCCTTCTGCTCTCTGGGCTTCTTTTGCCCCARCTGGGAAAGAAAAATGCCATTTCCAAAATATAAGTTATCATTTGAGCAAGAAACCAAAATRTCAGTGTCTCCCATCACATACTTGGCTGCAAAATATTATTAATCACCAGGTCACCCTTTCTTTTACATTGCATAGACACTCCAAGATCTGTGTGTTCTTACAGACATACAGACTAATTTACATGTGCATGCTTGCTTTTCTGTGACATCCCACAAATTCATAAACTGTGAGTAGGATTTGGTAGACTTGGGAGGTGGCCTTGCTAGAAGAGAAATGCCCTGACCTACTTTCTTCTGCYGAGAATGTAATAAAAGCAGGAGGTTCATGTAATGATGGGATTGATTTTTCTGTCCATATAGGTAAGTAAATTGCTGGCATCACCAGTTATCTGTGGCTAAAAGCTGTGACATTGATCTATTAGACTCTGCCCTATGACCTTCAGTAAATGACATCTCTGCTTTCATGTCCTCACTTGGKAAAGGGGACTAATGGTGCCCTCTGGCCTTCATAAGACCTATTTTTATGTTTTCAGTAAAGAGCTTGGAAATTTCAGGCAGAGGGACCTTACTAATGATATTTATCATGTTCTTATTACTAATGTAGCATCATTAGGCCAGGCTCCGTGTGCTCCAGGGATTGGGCTGAGGGCTCCCACCAGTGTCCCTCACTCCCCCCCTGGCAGCTGTGCCAGGGATGATTCAACATCAGGCTTGTGAGGGAATGGAAAGGCATCCAGTCAAAGCCACAGCCAAACAACCAACGCAGTGGTGCCTCTCCATTGCAATTTGCCATATYAGAAGTTCAAGCAAGCCACTGCCTAAACCCAGTGGATCTCAGTGGGGCCCCAGTCAGGCAGCAGCAATGGTACCAAGGCAGTCTCTTGGCAGTTTTTTCATTCCTGTTTAGTAACTTGCTTTTTAATGGTTCATAAGCTCCTGGATTCATTAGCTGCTGCAGCAGAGCTAATTGCACAAGTGGAWGAAAAGTAATGAGTGATGATAATGAAGCTACAGTTCACACTTAACTGCCCAAGTTCATTCCAGTGAGGTGTGCATCCATACACAGTGAGGTGTGCATCTGGATAAAGGCAGCATGTATTATTCAGATTAAATACCTGCGCTGATTTTAGTATGGACCTTTGTGTTTTGTATCAGCAACATCYGTCTGACTTAAGGGCTGTAAATTTCCCTTGTTAAGAAGCTGTAATGTAGTCATAAGGCTGCTGCAGCAGAGGAAAATGTTAAATCTGCAGCTTTAGGACCTTTATTGATGTCTCTGCCTACCTTTATGTGTGTGCTGTGTCTGCGTGCTTTTTTATTTTGCTACACTTTGTTTRTCACTCTTAGTTTTGTAGGCAGAGGTAAAAAAATTGACACCAGTATCATCTAAAACTTTTAAAAGTATAAAACAGAATATATAACTGGATTTTTAAAATTAAATTGATTTGGTTAAATTTGGCYTGTGACTGAATGTTCAACAACTCTCATCTATAAGAGAACAATTTGAGCTTGACTGCTGGGAAATCACTTGCTGGCTCCTGTCATAAGAAATTAAAGACCATTTTAGTCATTTTTAATAAAACACCCCAACAGGGTGCACAAGGAGGCATTTTGAAGACCTGCAGGTTGTGGAGGAGTCAGGGAGAGCTAAAGGTTCTAAAACAGGTAAAGGACATCCCTGTAATATTCTTTAACTCCAGAGAAGAAATGCTGCTTCCTGCCAACACAACAGTTTCACCCCTACTCAGTAGTGGAGGAGGTGACACAAAGTCACTTTTAGCAGAAGTGTGAGACAGATGTCTGCAGAGGGGGAAGGGAATTCAGTYAATGGGAGAAGGCTTCAGGTGTTTAGAGCTAAATTTAAGCAATGTCAAGGAGTTGTCCAAGATGTGCTGGGGTTTGCCAGGTATCTCTAGGTGATTTGGGATGTGCAGAAGTAAAACCAAGGCACCTGGTCTGCTCAGCTGGAGCCAGGTTTGTGGGTGCTGGATCTTTTGGTTGTTGGATGAAGAAATAACTGCAACCTCAGGCAAACTTCCCTCCCTTCTACGCCTGTGTCACTCACTCAACCCTCAGCGGCCACACTTTTGGACGCTGCTCTGCACTCTAGGTTTGTTTGATTTTTTCCTTTCACTGCTGGAACCAACCACACATCAAAAACTAGGAGAATTAGAATGAAAGACAGTGTTAAAATTGTGGACTGATTGAATTGGCATCTTCTTTTCAAATGAGTGCATTGCTACCCAGAAGCAACGTGTATTTAGGTGCTGATTAGTAACGGGCCAAGGGAAGTGAGTCCTTGGCACGAGAGCTGCTGGCTCTGCTGACATGGAAGGGAGCTGCCTGCACCCTTGACTGAGGTGCTTGTGGCTCATATTTCTGCATAAATATATCCAAATAAAGGAAAAAAAAGCCAGCATTATTGACAAAGCAAAGGCCGGTTCTATTTATATCTGCAGAAAGGCTGCGATAATGAAATGATGCTTTAATGTGTCCCAGGGCCTAGATGAAACACTGAAAATGTTGCTTTTAGGAAAAAAATGATAATAATATCCCCTTGAAATCCTGAGGAAATGTGTGTGGCGACTTCTGGAGAGCAATATCAAAGAAATAGGAGTTACAGAGCATAGGGAGTTGCTGCAGTTATGGGCTTTGAATTGGCTTAAATCTATGCTTTTAAGTTTTTTTTCTAAGTATCTCTCTAAAAGTAACACTTTATTGACAGGGAAAATGTTTTACTGCCTCTGAACTCTAGCAACAGTGCGGATCTGTCAGACCTTACCTTATTTTGGAGTGTAAATCCTTTCTCTGTGGTTGCTTCTGCTGTCTGGCCCCTTTTATGGGTGTCAGACTCCTGGGAGGGGCTGGGAGAGGCAGTGTGAATATCTGCAGTGGGGGACAGATGGGTAAGAATGTTCTTTCAACACAGAATTTGGAGCTTTATAGTTAAAAAGGAAAGACATTTTTCTTTTCTATAGGTCTTTTAAAGACTTCTGGGGTGGTTGGGTTTTGTTGAGGCAGTTGGAAAARAGGAAAATATTTACGGAAAATACCCTCTTTCATTTCATCTCATTTCATCTCATTGTATCTTTGACCAGCTTTAATGGTTGTTTCATGGCATGGAGCAGGTGTAAACTCCGGCTCCAAGGCAGAAAATGCTCTTGGGCATTGCTGAGAACATGTGCAGGTGTCACAGCTCCTCTGGTGGCACTGCCCCTTTCTCCAAGAAGCCTCATCAGTAATTACTTTCACCTCATTATGAATTTAGGTGAATGGCTGCAAAAAGCAGCACTAACCAGCATAACTGAGTGGCCAGAGTCCGTCACATCCCTGATCCTCTCTCCCAGGACATCTGGGGTCCTCGGCCAAGCTATGCTCCAAAACCAACCTGTGCCTGATACATTTGATATTAACCTTTCCCAGTCAATATATGCTTTGTTCATTTCTAGCTTTCTTTTTTTTCTACCTCTAYTAGATCCGACTGCTAGTCTTACTTAATTTGATAATAACAAGATATTATGAAAATCCCACTTGGCAGAAGAAGGGGTGAACAATGATCATATAGAAATGGGAACTGATTTTTAACTGCATCATCCAGAAGAGTTAAATGAAGGCAGTAGACTGTAAAGCCTAGGCTATTGTTGAAGTTGAAAAGAGATCAGGTTTTCAGTTGTAGAATTTGGTTTTCTGAAGCATGAATGATGATATTCACCCTTTGCCCTTGGAGCAGGGAACGTGCTTCCTTTGGACCATGTGCAGCCCTGAGCAGGCTGTTGGCACTCATCAGATARCTGTGATTATTAACAATGCACAGATGCACTGGCCATTGCTTTCAGGTAGTCAGGCCAGCTGGAAAGGGTRTGAAAGAACTTATTACAGGCAGGTATTCAGGTGTGAGTTAAAAGATTGAAAGGAAAAGTAGTTCTGGTTTATCTGTGTAATTAAAGGCACACTCAGTGGAGGAAAACAAGCAAAAGCATACATAGTGCATGCACAATTTGGAAGGCTCATCACTTCAGCTTGCTGAGAGGTAAAAAGGGAGAGACTGAAGACGGTTTTCTACCTTCCTTTTGTCCCTTAAGTGCCTATTTGCAAATAGAAATGGCCAGGCGTGTTTGTATTATTTATGTAAAAATAAGATGAAGGTTGTAAGGAAGAGAACCTTGAAACTAAGACACACCAGGATTGCCACTGCTCCTGCAGACTCTGTGTTGGCTGGCCAAGCTGTCTCATGTTCCCTTTGTGCCYGAGGGAGCTGCCCAAGAAGGGCTGGCAGGCTGGCCACAGGCACAGCTGGCACACTGCTCTGCTGCCCACAGGGCACAGGGGTGGTGGCAGCCACTGAGATGGTGACAGCCACCACCTCCAGCACTTCTGGTGTCCCTGGGATCCCCACAGCCCCTCTGGCAGGTGCCTGGGAGCTGTGCAGGGCCTGGGGCAGCTCCCAGCAGGGCAGGAGGTGTGGAAATGCCCACATGCTTTAAGTGCGTTGTTGGAAAAGCAGGAGCCCCTGGTCAGAGTGCTGGGAGAGGGCACCTCGAGCAGGCAGGGATGAARTCGGGGTGTTCTGGCTGCCAGCCCATGGGTGCCCATGGGATCCCCAGGGAGATTCCCTCCTTGTGTGGATCCATCATCCTGCAGTCAGCTGAGGCTCAGCGCTCTGCCAGGAGCTGAGCTGCCACACTCCCCACTCAGCTTTAGAGCCACCGTCCTCATCTCAGCGTGTCCACTGTTTGCTGTTGCAGGGGAAGGTCAGCAAAATCCCCATTCCTTCTTTCATCTGTGTGAGAACCATTTCAGGCCCCACTTACATCCCTCTTCATCGTGAAGCTGGGCAAACAAAGCCATACAGCCCCTCTTTAGGCAGGAGATACTCTCTATTGCTTGTTTTTCACACCTACCACTCAGCCAGCTCCTCTTGTAGCTGTGCTGTATTGTTGTCTGTCTGATTTCCTGTTGTTAGTTGGGCTGATTTTAATTGGTTTGTATTTTCACTTGTTTTTGAGTTCATCAGGAAGGATAATTAGAATAAAATCCTGCCCTCCATGCTCCTCTCTATCCGCTGTRGCAACACCAGCTGAGCATGTTAATCTGAGGAGCAGTGCAGGCAGGGTTTACTCCCTGTGAAGTGTTTGGAGGCTGGTTGTTAAGCATTACATTATTCAAAATGCATTAAATTGTCCTGAATGAGGAAGAAACATGTCTCAATCATCAAGCTGGTGGACATTAGCAGTCTTCCACCACAACTTTGCTAAATTTGAACTAGATTCAGCTGCTGCCTGCCTCATTTCTATTCTACAAGGAAAGCTGTGGACAGGGAACTGGCAAGGAGTAGGAGGCATAAATTCAAGGTACCCACAATTTGGACTGAAAGCCTTATATAAATCCTTGGGATTTCTAGACTTCAGAGAAATGCAGTTGGCATTACTGCCTTCTGTTGACCAGGCAGGAAAGTTTAACCAGTAGTCCAGGATACAAATTCTTGAGAGTCTGGAGGTGGCTTTGAGAGGGTGGATAAATGTTACTGGTGGGAAAAAGGGAGAAGGGGAAGTAACACATTTCTCGACATTTCCAATTGTACAGAACTAGAATCCGGTGTACTGAGCTAGAATCCRTTAGGGTTTGCTCAGTCTCAGACAGGGAAAGTGGGAAAAATGGAGAGGTGACAGGCAGTTAACCAGTGATTTTTTCAGCTTATTGTTAGTATTTGTATTTGTCTTTTAGGAAAATGGGGAACCAAATTTTGAATGTTCGATGATTGATTCATAAAGGATTTTGTCATTACTATTTATATCCCTTGTTTGAGCATCCCTATTAGCAGCCACTAGAATTTGGTGACCTGTATCWTAGACCTGCCATCGCCACTGTGAAAAGCACACTCCTGCCTTGCTGAAAACCTGCAAKAAGCAAATGTCAGCCCTTCATAGGTGCAGTTAGTGTAAAAAAAACAATGCTGAGGGTTTGTGCAAGGAGGAGAGGCTCCTTTTGCATCTGTTGGCCATGATGGATGAGC
This sequence comes from Malurus melanocephalus, assembly GCF_030028575.1. Classification (NCBI taxonomy): domain Eukaryota; kingdom Metazoa; phylum Chordata; class Aves; order Passeriformes; family Maluridae; genus Malurus; species Malurus melanocephalus. The sequence goes on from NW_026623288.1 coordinate 1,334,937, forward strand.
TGGGRTTTCCCATCTTCCCTCTGGCTCAGTAGCAGAGCAGCACACGAGTGGATAAACCCAGCACAGAACAGGAGCTGAGCGCTGGGATGGGCTCACACTGCTGCTCATTCCGAGGCTGCCAGTTACTCAGCAATCAGTAGAATAAATGTCTGAGCTCTGCTCCTCCCTTCAACAAATGTTTTGTGGTTTGGTCTTTGTTCAGGGGGCAGCATATCTCTCTCCAAGCTACCTTGACTTTTTTATTTGTTAGCCTTAATCAGTTACAGRGTGTCACTATACCTCTAAGCCCAAGGAGCTCAGTCTTGCCAACGTGACTCTTCATTTCCCTCCTTTTGTCTCTCCCAGAGGTCAAAAATAGCAGTCTATGAGAAAATGTGGTCATACATGAAGTCGGCCGAGCCCTCGGTGTTCACCAAGACGACGGCGGACGGGGTGGCCAGGGTGCGGAAGTCCAAGGGGAAGTTTGCCTTCCTGCTGGAGTCCACCATGAACGAGTACATCGAGCAGCGCAAGCCCTGCGACACCATGAAAGTTGGAGGCAACCTGGATTCCAAGGGCTATGGTGTAGCAACCCCCAAAGGCTCAGCATTAAGGTGGGTGGAATAATATAACAATATCCATGTTGTTATAGTATTCCACCTACCCTGATGTATTGTGTTGTCATTTTCTTTCTTGTGGATTTTGAGGTAACTTAAAAGTTTAAAATCTTCAATATTCCATGGAGTTAAATAAGACGGTAAATTATGGTTTCATTTATTTAATGCATCCATTTTTTTGTGTTCTCTTCGTGTTGTCCTCTCTGATTGTTTGTTGCTGTTTTAATTTTACAGTTCAATGGCTTTTTCAATTTAAATGGTAAAAGCCAAGTTAACCTGCCATATGTGACGAATGTTAACTGCATGATGTGGTGTTCTTGTTACTTTTTTTCTCAAAGACGGTTTCCCCATCCCGCACACTTCAGTTTTGAGCAAATGTTATCCTCCATGCCACCTTCCAATATTTAACCCTGTATTTGCTGTACAGACATTTTGATAGCTCCACGTTCTGTGAAATTTTAGCCAATTTGTCCTCTTGTGCTCCTTTTTTTATACGTTACGATTTCCTAAGCATTTGTGCATTTTTTCTTACAAGTTATGTTTTATCGTTTCAAGAAATGCTGTTAACCTGGCAGTATTAAAACTGAATGAGCAAGGCCTCTTGGACAAATTGAAAAACAAATGGTGGTACGACAAAGGAGAGTGCGGCAGCGGGGGAGGTGACTCCAAGGTCAGCCTCAATGTCACCACAATCGGGTACCTTAGCAAAGAGTAATCGGCAAGGCTGTTATTTTGCTTCTCAAGAAAAAAAAAAACTCAAAAAAGAAAGCAGATGAAAACTATTTCACTAATTGTGGTGGGGAAAAATATTAATTTTCTTGCTCAGTAGCTCTTTCAAAGAAACGGTCTTGTTTAATGTCATCAGCAGGTTTGGTCGAGCTTGGAAACCTTATTTAACTAACAGATAGAAAGTCCAGTGTTGGTGGGACCTACACAGAGTAAATCAGYGAGGTAACTGTACAGTGATCACCTCCGGCTGCTGTCCTGACCCCAGAGGGCGATGCTTTGGTCTCATCCATGGTTTAGCTGTGATACAGAGTGGGTTTTGAGAGGCTTTTTTTCGCCAGGACCAGCTATTCCAGCACAGACCTGGAGGTGAAAGGGCTCCTGTTTCTGTTGCTCTTTTGGGGAGGTTTTAGTTTTGCCTGGAGTATTCAAATGTCACCTTTTGTACAGCACTGACCAGTCTGCTGCACACTCCTGTGCAGGAAYCCCGCATCTGTGTGTGACATGCCTTTGGTACGGAATGGACTCAAACCTGGCTCCAGTGGCAGGAGGGGCAATGTTGTCACTGCCTTCTGCTGAGGCTCCCCAGCCTGACAGGCAGCCTGGACTGTGGCTTCAYAAAGTTGGTTCAATGAGCTCATGTATTACAAAAGTTAACCAGTGTGCTTTCCTCTTGCCAGCCTTGCCCTGTAGGACTGGCATTTTCTGCCCTCTTTAACCCAGTGAGGAGAAGCTGTAGCTAGAGTTGGCTGGGTACTGTTCGTCACCTTGGGTGCTGGAATTACCAAGAAAATTAATTTAAATGACATTGCTATACTGAAAAGTATTGAAATTCATTTTTGTAGTGACACTCTCCTATAGCTAGTAAAACCAGTTCTTCAGGGAACAATAACTCCTAATCTCTCTTATAAAAATGCTTCAGCTTTGGTCCAAAATCAATAATAACAGTAAACTGCAGTTTTGGACAATTACTGCAAATTACTGCTGCATTCTATTAATAAGAGTTGCTTACAGTTGGCTACATAGGAAATTGCTCAGATCGTCATGTCTGCTGTTAGCAAAAGCCACTGTGTGATATTAAAGGGAGGAAAATCTCTCGAATTTGGTTTGGTTCAATAGCTGGACGTCTGCAGTGCTCAGCAGCACAGAGCTGGAGATGAGCACAAGCCTTTCTATGCTTTTTAGCTCTGCTGCTCGTCCTTCACAGAACATTTTTATATGTCATACTTGCCAGTATATTAAATGTTTAATATTCTCCTGGGATCCAGCACCTCATTGTCTAATGCTGCCTCCCTGAAAGAAAACTCTTTATATAAACCAGCTTCAATGAACTTCATTGCTTCAAGTTCATTGAATTAAACCCAGCCAATCATACTTACAGCCCCAAGGAAACTTAAAAGTGCTTTTAAAAATGGTCATAATTAGAGAAGGGTCATCCTATTTTTGCTTATTCTAGAAGATGTTTCACAAAGAGCGATGTTGTCTGTTCAGCAGCAGGCCCTTGGCCTGGTCAGGCCATGTGGAGGGAGTGGAGTCAAGGGTGCTGTGATAATATGAATTGATACTCTTGAGAAGAGGGAAGGGAAGCAAACACAGTAATGTGTGTTTTGCTGGTTTAGTCCCAAGTGCTGTCTTTCTGCAGTTTGTTGTAATGTATTGTGAAGAAGAGCTTGCTTGTTTGAGCTATGGTCATCTGGGCTCAGCTGGCAGGAGTCCCCAGAGAGGAGAACATGGGGTGTAAAATACCTCCCACAGAAGGCTGAGCTAAGGGAGGCAGGGAAGGGGTTGGTGGCAGTTTCTAGAGCTGTGGTAAATCAAAGGGCTTTTTTGTTACGAAGTGGCTTTTCCTTGGAGGTAGTTGTGAGTGCTGTGGGCTGTGACTTGGCCCTATTGCAGYGGGCAGGCCGTGCCCTCCCCCATTGCTGGCCAGGCCAGGCTGTGCCCTCTGGGCACCACAGCTCCAAGAGTCTTGCTGGCCTCTCTCTCCTCCCTGTCCTCCCACCACAAGTTGCCCTCATCATCTCATCCCATCTCTCCGGTTAATTGTTTATATGAACACATTTCATTTCTGGAGCGTTCAGAGGAGTCGCTTCAAAACTGGAATTTTTTTTTTCCCCTTTTACCTTAAAGGAGGTGGCAGCCAAGGGAATCAGGATGGGGTGTGAAGGGTCTGAGATGGAGATACAGACCTTTCCCCCCCATCTCAGGGTGACCATTGCTCTCTCGGGGCGGCTCTCTCTACCGGCTGAGCTGACCGGCTCCTCCCTCAGCTTCCCCAGTAGAGACCCGGCCTTGGGAAATGGCTGCCCCGAGTCTGCAATCAGCCACCTCCTACCCCTGAGCGTGGGCTGGGTGTAGGTGTGACCCATGTCAGACTGATGGGGACAGGTCCTCAAGCTGAATCCCTCTGTGACTCTGATATTTTAGCTCACACTGAAAGCCTGAGGTAAGTATGAKCCTGTTTGCTTGTGCCATTGTTGTACTGCAAAGGACCCGCTCACCTCTCCCGTGCTCGTTCCCCTGCGGTCTCGCATGTGGTGTGCCTGTGCTTGGACAGGAATGATTCTGACTTGTGAGTTCATCTCTTGTTACCCTATCTTCATCGCCACTGGAAAATCAAACCCTTTCTCACGAGGATTTTGAGTCTTGCAGCGGGAAAAAGAAAAGGTATTCAATTGACTTTCTGCAGGTTTTTTATCTGTTGGGTTGCACAGAGTGTAAGGACAGGCCTGTGGCCATTCCGTGCTCCTGGAATTTGCTCGTAATTCAAGACTAAAGCAATTGTGCTATTTTAATGGGTTTGTTTTAAAGGTCTCAGCTGACGTGTCTTGTTTTCAGTGCTGCCAGTCTGTGCCAGTGCTGGTGCAAAGCAGAGGGTGCCAGTGTGCTCTGCAGTGCCTTAGCTGTCAGTACTGCCCAGGCAAAGGGAATTACCCCATTTCGGTAGTGGTCCTTATTTAACAAGTCTGAAGGGGAATATTTTTCATCCTTACATTGTTTTTCTGGGATGCATGTCAATATGWATGGGCTGACTTGGCTGGTGCAGGYRTTCTGGTACATGCATCAAAACTTGTTCACTTAGGCCTCCTAAATGAGCATGAATTCAGTTTCATGGCAAAATTATMCTCTCTTCAAATGSTCTTATATATGCTAGCTGAGTTCTYAATCGAGAGAGAMTACAAAATAGCAGTTGTAAAAAAAACATATTGCAGGAAATACGTTTCAGTGTATTACAAGTTTGGAAACTAATTATTTTGTTTATTATACAATCCTATCATCTTGGAGCTGAGTGATGGCTGAACAGGAATTTAACAAGAATTAAACAAAAGGGGATGCAGACCACAGTCGTAGGCTGAGTGACTTAAGTGAAACTAATTATTCAGTTGCATAGGAAACAATTTTCTGCTAAGATAAATTTCTATAGTTCTGCTGTTGATAGATTTCTTGTATTTTTATACCTTCACGGTAACATTTAAAGACAATCAACATGGAAGGAGAATGTTTGAATGCAGCTTCTCACCAACTTCACATGCCAAGATTCCTTGCTGATTAATTGGCTTAATTTCTTTAATATATTCTTTTTTAGGCTGATACCCCCTTTGGAGTACATCTGAGAAATGACATGCAATGTAATACTATTTCATTTTTCAATTGTTTCTTGTTAATCATAGGATTACTTTTCCAGTGTGCTAGTTGAGTTCTGCCCTCAGAGCCRTTCAATATCCATAGAATATCCCATTCCCAAGCCCTTTGGAGCTGTGAGAGTGGCCATTAGCAGATGGGATCTGTTCCCCCATGTCTGTGTGCTGTTTGGCTTTGATACATTTTCMGCACAGCCGTTAGCATTTGCAGCAYAATTTTTTTAAGTGGCATATTTTTAGAAGAAATCTGTTATGCTTTATTTTAGATGATACCTGGTGCCTAAAGAGCACCATTGCCAAACACGTCGTGCATAAAAGAGAACATTTGGGGAAATGGCTATCTTATAAAGATGCAGCATGATTTATTTGAGCAATTTGTTTAAAATTATGTTCATCAGCATGAATTTCCTTGTCATCCATTCTGTAGGCCTGGGTTATGAGCTGGAAAAAGATAAAATGGCTGATCAGAGCCAGTGACAGTAACACAGAGCTAATTCATGCTCAGAGCTGGGRAAGTAATATAAAATTATTGTATTGTGCAAATTAGTGACAAAGCAAAATAATGCTTTAAAAGGAAGACACCAGAATATTGGTTTAATTGACAGCTATTACTTTGTAGTGTATTAGGAAATAATACTGTGTATGTTTTGTKCCAGTGATGAAGTCTTAATGCTCYAGGAGTTCATTGGAGCATCTCACATAGAGCACTGACAAGAAGGGCAGAGAGCCTGATCTGGTTTGCAGAAGTGACAGTGCTGTTTTGCAGGTTGTTGAGGGTGTTTTCCTGGAAATGGAACAGGGAGACTCAGCACAATAATTTGGGAAGAGTAGGTTGCCCACACTGGGAAGGAGTTGGTGGAGTCAGGGCTGGTGGCATCCAACAATTGGGAGCTGTTTAGTTTTGCCGGTTTGACCTTTAGTATCATGAGGACTGGCTTTGTTGCCTTGCCAAAGCCACACCTGAGTGTGCAAGGAGACCTGTTTGTGCAGCATTAATTATGGAAGATCTGGGGATCATGCAGGGACACCACGTCCTGCCTTCATGGCCACAAGAAATCTTAAAGAAAGACTTGTTACTTGTGCACTCCTTTTGATAATACCTGTGGTGTTTAACAGTTAATTTCCATAGATTGCTTACATGAGTAATTTATCCTGCACTGTAAACATCAGTATGGGAAAAGTCGAGGCGGAAGGCTCTGTGTGACTGGAAAAGGAAAAAAGGAAAACTCAGCTGAAAGTGGAGCTCCCAGCAGCAGGAGCAGGGCCCTTCCTTTGAACATCTCCCTGGGGGTCTGGGCTTGGTTGTTTCTCTTTAATAGTAACTGCTGTCATTTAACATACAAAGGGAAAAGTAAATGCCTTTCTTCTTCTTCTTCTTCAAAGTGACTCTAATGTTTCAGCATTGCGCTCACGTGGACGCAGGCACTTGTGCTGCCCTGTGGATTTCTGTGTGCTCGCCGGCACTGTAACCGAACACCTCTAGCTTTGTACACACGGCGTAGCTGTTCTTTGAATGTCTTGTGTAGCCTCTGGACTAAGCAGCACCTACCTGCAGCCTGCTGAGGAGCCCAGAGCAGGAGTCACAGAAGAAGCCRTTTCAAGAGGAAAATAAAGACGGGGGGAAAAATGGATGTGTCTAGAGGCAAGAGAAAGAGAAGGTGAGGGGATAGCCGGCATGCAAGGTAAGTTGAGTCTCTTGCTCGTACTCATCCAGGTTAGAAAGGACCCAAGCAATGACAGGAAAGGTCCATGCCGCTCTTTCAGATGTTGTGGGTTTGAGCATGACTGAGCATCTCTCTCCCTTGTTCTGCCTCCCTGTTGGGTTGCTCTTCCTGTCATCCCCTCTCCATGTCTGTACCTCAAGTGTCGGGCACTGCTGTGAATGAGCTACAGTGACTTGTTACGGCTTGTATTTCCTAATCCAATCGGCGTGTATTATTGCATTAGCTCTTGGCACTTCTATTAAATTATGATCCTGTTAGTACAGAGTTTAATTTGTTTGAGCTACATTTATGAAACATATAAATATACTTTCATAGAGACAGCTGCTGCTGCCAAACACAGGCTGCGAACTCTGCAAAGAGCAGAGGAACTTGCAGCCTCAGCTGGTAACACATCTGGCTCTGCAGAGTGTGTATRGTTGCTACAATGATATTGTGCATWCATTCAAACACCCAAATTTAAAATGTGTACCTGATGACTCTGGAAAAAGGCTGCAAGGATGTAGTGGATGCTCCAAACTGTAATGGCAAGTTACTCCTGCCCAGTGATGGAGACTAGAAGAAAGTTCTGTTATGGAGAACTACTGCAGCTGCTGATTGCTCAGTAGAAACTGCAAAAACCCATCCCTTGGCAGCTGGGGAGCTGCAGCCCCAGGATGCTCCTCACCAGCACTTGAGGCCCCAGGGCCTTGAGCAAAGGGAACTGCTGCTGGCTCTGCTTTTGAGGAAAAACAACATCCTCTGCCAGGGGATTTATCTCTCTGCCTCCGAGCACTACCCCAGCCATCGACATGCAGCATATTTCWTAGATGGCTGGGGGATATATAGGGCTTTAGGTGCTGAGTTTTAATTTTCTAATTTTGAAAGCTCTTTGTCTTTTCAAACTAGATGGCTTTCACTTTTATCCCTTCCTCTGCCCACCCATAAAGCATTTCAATCCTGAAATGTTAAGTTTTGGAGATGTGCAAATGCTGGTAACACAGGGCAGGGGAAAAGTGATGTGGGTCTGAAATGGTAGCAAAGAGCAGCCAAGGGCTCCTTACTTGAAGAAGAAATGCCTGGTGCTTTTTACATTTTTTTTTTTCCTTGAATATTAAATGTTCAGTGTGGAATACTGAAAGTTCTTTTTTTTTTTTTGAGACAGAAGATAGGAAACAGTGATTGACAAGAAGGAACAGGGGTTGACCATATGGGTTTATGCCCATATTTTCAGGGCTCTTCACTCCTGCTTGAGGTACCAGGCAACTGTAGTCTTTAAACAAATACAATGGGTTTGGATAATGAGCCCATTTCCAAATAAAGTCTTACCCATCCCTCATATGTGGGTGCGTAGAAAAACACGAAGTCATGGCACTGAGACGTTGCTAAATTGGCAAATTGCAATAGGCAGATGGATCTGATCTGAGCAAGAGCAGAGCCCTTGGACAATGCCTTCACCCRCAGGTTTTGTATCTATTCAGAAGTTATTTCAGTAACAAGATCTGACAAAAAGTCCATTCAATAGTTACAGATCAGACTGGGATTTATTGAGCTTGGGGGAATAAAGTGCCTTATTTGATTTAGTTGGGTCTTTAACCTCAAGCGATGCCCTCTAGAGAGTAGTGTTGGATTTGGTGTATCTTCCTGGATTGTTTCTATCTTTATATTTTAACGATACCAGGATGGTCGTTAGTGAGATTTTTTATGGTATCCTGTCAAATTAAGCAGAGTGCCTGGGCTTGATTTCTGTCTTTGTCAGTCCCTGCACAGCCGTGGGCCTGCATGTGCTGGCTCAGGGATGCAGCAGTGGCCAATTGCCTTCTGGCCCACTCAGCACCAGTCAACAGGACTGGAGACCCCACTGAGCATCACCTCCCTCCTGCCAGCAGGRTGGGGAAGGCTGTTGGTTTGGTGTGATGTGTGACAATGAGGGCTTTCTCTGCTGTGCTGGATGCAGTGCCAGGCACTGTTTGGGATCACACTGAGAGTAGCTCAGTTGGTCAGAGCAGGGTGCTAATAGCACCACATTTGTGGGTTCAGTCCCTCTATGGGCCTTTCCCTTAAGGCTTGGACTCAATGGTCTTTGTGGGTCCCTTCCAGCTCAGAATACTCCTTGGTTCTGTAATCCCTGTTTTCTACAAGTATTTKCCTCTAGGAGCATGGTAAAGGTTACACATCCCACATGGCTATAGCAAGCTGCCCACTCTGCTCCCCTCAAAGTTAGTGCAGATTTGCCAGTGAGACCAGCAAGAACAATGAATTCAGTGTTTTGAGTAGTTTTACTCAAGAGAATTTTAGGAAGTGTTCTGGATTAAGAAAATGCTTGTTTGTTTGCACCTTATTCCACTTGCCTTTCTCTGGCCCTGTGAGGTGGATTTTAGAAGCCCAAGCATTTAACATCTTAACTCTTTGATGTTAGAATTATTTTGGTTGGGCTGTGCTGATGTCTGCAGTCCTAGGGATGTTACAGCCAGCAAGGACAGCTCTGGTCATAGGAAACAAAGGAAAGCATTTCCTGCTGTAGAAGTGAGAATGCTCTAAATATGTCAGATTCCTAAATTAAAAGGATTAGGCAAAACCAACAGGGATTATTTAATTATAGAACAAGTTTATTATTATTTGATAATAGWACTAGTCAAAAACTACTTTATAATGTACTAACCAAGGCTTGGTGCCACAATGGACTCTCACCTTCATGTCACTGGSATTTGGACAGGAGGGTGACGAGCCCTTTGCAGAGCACGAGCCCTTGGTGTGACCATGGGGCTTGGCCAGGGCAGCACTCAGATGCAGAGGGAAGATGTCACACTTCATTAATCTTTTGCTCTTAGGAGGGATAGATTTGCCAGAAGCCTCCTGTGGCTTTTTTTTTGCTCTGATGCCACAAATCAGCAATAAATCTAGTCTGGCCACCTATTAGACCAGATTTATAGCTGTTCCATGCCATGGAGTGTGACACAGCCAGAGCCCGGGGTTGTCTTTGGCACTATGATTTCACCAACTCCTGTGCACCCAAAGGGCCAGTACCAAGGTACAGGGAATCACAAACAGCTTTGCTGCAAATKCTGCATCCCAAGTGATGTGTGCCTGCATCCCCACAGCACTTCTCCAACCAGAGGGATTTGTCATCTGCTGTTGTATGCTGGGAAGAATGAACAAGGGCCTGTTGGTGAGCACACAGGATTGTGCATTGTGGCAGGTGCAGTGTKAGGTACACAGGGAGATCTGTTAGCAAAGCACAGCTCTCCTGGTGACCATATTTACTGCATGTCTGGAGCCACCATCCATCTGCCTTTGGGAGAAGGATCCCCACTGCCACTGGCCTTAAATCTCCTAKCTTCATCTCTAAATGAACTCTCTGTTGCTGGGTGAGATGGCCCACGTCCCTCCTCGGTGCTGCTGGGGATGTGGATGTCCTGGCCAAGGGGTTCTTCAGAAGCTGGTGGAGCCCTCCTGTGCAGRGAGCACCCCTGAGYAGTGAAGCTGTGGTGGYTGGAGCTCCTGCCCRGTGTTTGCCATCTCCTGAGCCATCYGAGCATYTCTCCCTGGCTGAAGTGCTGATCAGTTCTGCTGCAGCTCGTGCTTTGCTATCCTGACCCTCAGCCCCAGGCACACATGAAGAAATGATGTTTTCAAGACTAGAGAGGAGCTCTCAGTGCTGATGTTATGCTGGTCTTCCTTCAAGTTCATGGGTGATTTCTTTACCCTCCACCCCCAAAAAAAGCTACGTTTGGACCCTCAAGATGCTGCAAGCAACAATGTTGTGAAAGTGCCCCACTGTACCCTGCACACCAGATACTGTACAGAAAATCAGGAATCAATTGATGGTGGGTGAAGGAGCACTTGCAGCTGTAAAACTGCAGCTGTAGTGAGAGGTGCCAGGGCAGCCTATGGGCAGTCCCATGTTCTGGGAGACTCAGTGCAGCYCATTCACTGCCCTCCCCATCCCGTGGCACCCTGAGGAGGCCCTTTAACTGGTGCTTTGAAGAGCCTTGTTTGTTACACCTATACTTTGCAATTCCTTTTTATGAAAGATTGCATCTAAAAATTCCAAATGAATTCTGAGCAATGGTTCATCTGGTTTGAAGGAACAGTGTKCTGTCTGCCGAGTTCATTCACTCTCCTTGGCAGTGATTTGGTTTGGGTATAACATTTATATTACATCCATTAGAGCATAGAATGAGATGTGAATTATCCAAAGCTGTTCCAATCATCACTTAAATCTTTATGGATTGCAAGTAATAAACATAACTACAGTGTTGCTGAGACTTCATGCCAGTTGAACACCGGTTAGAACTGAAAAAAAATCTGCAGATTATTGGGTGAGATGTTCAAGTCCTGAAGTGACTTCTGTTCCAATTCTCACCTCTAGTGGTCACCGACTCCTGGTATCGCCTGCTGCGACTTGTGAGGACCAACCCAAACACTGGCTACAAAGGCACTGGCATCTTTCCTGGAAAATGGCCTTTTCCTGGCAGGATCGCAATGTTCTTTTCATAAATTAACAGTGCTTTTCCAAGAAACTGCTCAGATTCTTCACTGCAGTCCAAGTTCACTCAGGAGAGGGTCCTGTTTGCCACACTGGCACACAAATAGKATGGCCAGAAACTGGAACCCAACTGCCAAGGGAGCAGCCTGGCCAGATCGTGCAGTCATTTATGGGATTGCAGCCTGCCAGGCCTGTGTCTTAAGGTGGTAGAAGTTAGTGCTGGCAGTAGGAAAAACATCTGGTTTGGGGTTATCTTCTTTAAATAGGTGCAGGTGAAATMATGGAAATTAACCTAAAAGGCCATTGATCAAACCACTAAAAACCTGTTATGATTTATAATTTGAGAGGGTCAGAAGTTCTACCTTCCCACTTTTGGGACTAATAAAGATCTACTTCTTCAGTGATTAATTTACTTGTCTTCTACTTCAAGCTTGTTCTGGCCAGAAAGAAATATTATAACGCCACCAGTTTTCTCAATGGAGATAAAATTTACTGCAACTAACCTGAAACTGGGGCTTTGGTAGAGGAGGCAAGACAAGTAAGGCTGTCTCAAAGAGAAGAAAGAAGAGCGGATGGCCTCTGAGTCATTGTATTCCCTCTTTTCCATATTAATTGCATGAATGGAAGATAGGTAATAATGAAACAGAAATGTAACATGCTCTGCAGAGAGCAATAGCAGCTCCTTCTGATCAGGAGCATCTGCATGGTGAACATACTCAGCCTGGAAGTGATGCTGTATTTTGTACAGGATCAACCTTCATGACAAAGTGCTTTAGGAATTCCTGATTTTGAGGGAGAAGTGGCCCAAGTTCTGAACACAGCAGAAGGAAGAGGAGGTTCCCTTTGGGATGGCTTCATACTAAATTTGAAAAAAGACTGGCACAGCTTGTTTTCAAGTAGTAACTGATGGCTGAAGAGGGGAATGTTATGCTGCCAGGACTCAAACAAAGTGTCCTAACAGGGTGGCAGAAAATCCAAACAGCTGAAACACCACTAAAATCCCCTTTTTTCAAGGTGTAAAATCATGTTTGTGGCAGCCTCTGTAAAACCTGTAAAATATGTGAGCTTTCATCTTACAGTCATGCCTCTCTTAAAAAAAAAAAAAAACCAAAACGAAAAAACAAAACATAACAGGTGGATTAATTCCCCTCTAAGGACACTACTACCCCATATGAGGCTCCTGCTATTGTTTCTTGAAACTCAAGTCTTCCAGTCATTCGTAGAAAAAAAAATCTTAGCAGAGTTTGGTAGAGCTGCCCAAAGGAACCAACCTCACCTGTTTAAGCCTGGATGATTCAGATATTCTGGATGAAAAGCAAAAGCAAGGAAACAACAAAATCCTTCAGTTGTGGGAAGGAAGAAAAACACTGCACATTTCTGCACAAGAATACCATCTTGTGGCATCCAAAATGCTGCCATCCCAATCCAAATGGCCTCATCTCATTTTCTTGGCATACAGAGCACAAGAGAACACAAGCTCTCAAACTCCTGAACATTTTACTTTTATCAAAGCAACCAAAGTAACAGAGAGCTGGACTTGAAACCACATAGGGAGATGAAAAGGAATCCTATCATAAATTAAAGCATGGAAAAACAATGGAAGCCACCTAGGAAAGGGCCAAGGACTTCATAGGATATCCCATAGCCTCAAGCAACAGCAACAACATAATTTTTTAAAAAGCAGCTGGAAAGCACAAAACTATACCAAGAAAAAAACAAGGAAATGGAAGTCTTTTGAGACAGAGCTTCAGAAAATGAGGAAATGATCCTCTAAGCTGGACAGTGAGACAAGTAGATGGCTGGGGACACAGCCTTCCCATGGCACCTGGACAAGACATTCAGTGTCTCCATTCCTCTGCCTCTAAGGYGATTTTAAAAATCCCCCCTCAGTCAAACAGTACCAGGGCAAGCTGTGAAAAATCCCCTTCCTAGAGCCAGCAGCCAGCACTCCTAGAAGAGCCCTGCACTTCCCTCTACAACAACCACCAAAACACTTCACAACTTGGTGGTCTTGGGCTGGCTGGCACGGGCAGGGCACTGGCACTGTCCAAGGGACACCGTTGGGACCGGCTGGGTGTGAGCTGAGGAGTGACACCGAGGATTTGTGTTCCACGGGCACTGCTGAGCACTCAGTGGAAAATGCCAGGATCCAGCCATGGCTCTCTGCTCTTCCATCAGGATCTCAGCCAAAGCCATGACTGACTCTGACTGTTAAATTGAACCAGGCTAGACAGCTACTCAGTGATGAGCAATGAGAAAATGTTCCAGCAGCCAGGCTTGCTTTCCAATAGATCTACTTACCTTGGGAATTTGGGAGTCGGGGAGTCCATCCTGCACCAGCTCACACTGCATTCCTGAACTGGGTTGCCAGGCATYGTGCAGGGTTGCAGAGGCATCACGCCTTCTCCCACCACAAGGTTCCTCAAATCCTGTTGCAAAAGAAGCAGCTCAAGCATTAGCAGGTCTTGGGATTCATTTCCTGGAAGCAGGCAAAATTTTTCCTTAGGACTTTAGTCCTTAGGATGAAACAAGCTGCGTTTTGYGCTTCACAAGTTGATGCCTTTCCTTGCACGTTGAGCGTGTCCTTGCTCAGATACAGGATGTTCTTCCCAGTGCCCTGCCCAGTGAAGTGGCTGAGCCAAGGGAGGCTGGGAGCTTGCTCAGGCAAATCTCCAGGTTGTCTCTCTGCTGGGCGAACAGGACAGGCCAAGGCAGGGAGGGGCAGGCACCAGCTACTCTTTCATGTCTGACTTGCCTCCCTGATCACTTGCCTCCCTGATGCACAACATGACCCTCTGGTACCAGCCAGCTGTTCAGCCCCCATGCCAGGCAGGATGGGGACAGCCCCAGCACCAGAGCATCCCTGGCATGGTGACAGCCCCAGCACCAGAGCATCCTGGCATGGTGACAGCCCGAGCACCAGAGCATCCCTGGCATGGTGACAGCTCCACCAGCAAAGCCTGGGAGAGGCTGAAGCAGGCAGGGGCCCCTTGGCACCTGTCTGCCCATCCTACTCAGCTCCTTGTGCTGGGTCAGATGGATGGACCTCATCACCTCTCTCCTACTCAGGCTGAGGGATTGTGGTACCTCACCTGGCAAACAGGGCTGTGACAAATTATAATGAAAACCCCAGTTTAGGCAAATTCCCATCTGTTTAGTTAAGATAATTTTAGTTTACTACTTTTTCTTTTCTTTTTTTTTTTTGGCAGTTGCGTGTGTGCAATTAGCTGCAATCTTGGCTTAAAAAAAATAAAGCACCCTAATTAGCATATTAAGCCTCCTCATTTCCCAATACTGTATAATGTTGTGAAAGCTAATCTATAATGTATTGGATGTTATGCAAATTCTCAGTACTCCGTATGGGGTTTACAAAGGCATGCAAATTAAAAATAGTGTTCRGAATAGGACTGGGGGGAGGGGAAAATTTGCACAATAAAATATGCAGGTAGGAGGAAAGGTGTTTATAACCTTCTTCCTATTGTTTGTGTATTCTCAGMTGCACAATGCTTTTCAAAGCAGAGAGATGGATTGCATAAAATCTCTCCAAATTGGATAGTTTTTAAATGAAATTTAAAATGAGAGTACTGTTCTCTGAGCAATAATTCACCCCACTCTCTGCTGGGGCTTGTAAGGGGTAGGTAAAGCTTTGACTGAGCTTTTGCTGGCTGGCATTGCAGTTCTGCACAGCTGCTCATAGCGTGTTTGCTTGGGGGGCACCGGGGGTCTCKGCACAGCCCAGCTGCCCAGGAGGGTCTGCGGTGGTGGCCTGGCCAGGAGCTGAGCTGGTTGTCCCCATCAGTGTGACCGAGCGGGGCCCCGCCGTGTTGGCAGTGTCTGGGAGCGTGCTTYGATCCCGTTGGTATTTGATAGCCCTACCTGTAGGAGGATGCGGGMGGAGCTGCAGCACAGCTGGCTTTTTAGGATGCCGCTGGCGCCTGGTGGAGAAGCTCCGTGCCCGCTGCCAGCTCCGAGCCAGCACACGCAGCGTCTCATGTGGCTTGTCACCGCCTCCCGTCGGCTGTGTCCAGCCGAGTGCGTACAGCCAGCCCTGATTGATACTTAATTAGATTACAGCTGCTGCCTAAAAATAGCCATTTTATAAAAATAAAATCTTGGCTGGTGTCAAAGCGAGCCCCGTGCAGGCCAGGAGTGAGCGGTGCTGCCTCTGCCTGGACAGCGGGGAAGCTCTGCAGGCAGTGCTGGCAGTGCTGCCGCGGGGACCATGGCTTCTCCCTACCTGGATGGCTTTTCCCTGCTCTTGCCTCCCTGCTGGGCTGGTAACACCACACGGGGTCATGTTGGAGCAGCCCCTGGAGCGTTCAGCTCAGGAACTCTTGAACATGATCATTTTTCTCGTGATACCCCACGAACTTCTGGGGTAACTTCTCGGCTGCCGCCGTCCTGCCGAAGGACAAGGAGCATCTCCGAGGGCAACGCTTCCCAGAGCGTTTCTTTAGCAGCTCCTTCTTCCAGCATCTTGCCCTGCCCCAAGCATGGCAGGGCTCAGCCGTTCCTGCTGCTCAGAGCTGTGAGCCCTCCCAGTCTGGGAATGTTTTCCTAAATGCCACTGTGCAATTTAGCTTATATTTAAGGCGTTTTGTATAGGTCCTGCTGCTCTTCCTCGTGAGTATCCTCTGCTCTGCAGAGTCAGGCACCTTGGGCAGGGGTGGGAGAAAGGCAGGAGCAGCACAAGCCAGACATGAGGCTGSTGCTGGGGCACACATGGGCTGAACTCCTGCATCTCTGCTGACAGGAGGCCTGAATGGATCCAGAGCAGGCTGTGATGTGTSTGCCTGGTGATATCCCGTGCAAAGGGGATTGCTGAGGGTAAGGACCCAGCCCTGTGCGGCCGTGGAGTAGGGGTCAAAGCCGTTCCAGCAGGAGCTGTAGATGTCCCTTACACAGGGAGCCTGTCTCATGGAAACGGGCAGGAAAAAAGCCATCACACAAGGAGGAAGTGGAAATGACCAAAAAGCTCCTAAAGCTAACCGAAAGCTCCTCAGGTGCTGCTTTCCCACGCGGAAGGGGCAGATGAGCTCAGTCCCCCTGGGCTGTGGGCTCTTGGCGGCACTCATCAGCAGCTCCGTTTATCCTGCCAATATTTCCCACCCTGGACACTTTCAGCCGGCGTTTTCATATTCACTGATTTGCTTCACAGAGGTCTGCATTTGCTTATTTTCTGCTGCAGTTCCCTGGACTGGGGGAGTTCTGGCTGCAGCAGCTCCGGGAAGTGCAGCCGAGCTCGGTGCCTCCGAGCCCAGCCCCTGCAGCGCCAACCGCGGGAGCTGGAGGAGCCAGCGCCGGCAGGGAAGCGGCGGTGCCCGCTGGCGAAATGCCCCTCCATGGATCCGGCCCGGGGGKTTTTGCGTTGCGGATGTGCTCACAGACCCGCCGGGCACTGGGGGCTGCCGGGGAGCGGGAGCAGCCGGCGCTGTTTGACCGTGAGGAGCCGCAGCGGCTGCGTSGGGGTTTCTGTCTGTTAGTGCACTAGGGGGGTCCTGCTGGATCAAACCCACCCAGAGCCGTACAGCTACTGCCAAGTGCCCGTGCGGCACCAAAGTGGGAGATTGGCCTTGCTTTGTTTCTACTGCCTTCATTTAACAGTGAGTGCCGATTACTCAAAGCGATATGGGCAGGACCTGGTAATGTAGAGATGCTCTAGCGTTAACTTAAGGGGATGATGATCCAGTTGCCTGCAGTGTAAATACTTTGTGGCCAGGAACCCTGCTTTATCGCTTTGTATAGTTTTAAAGTAGTTTAAAGATTGAATAACATAAAATAACATAATATAATGTTATTTATGTTATTTCCCACGTGAAGAACTCCTGTAAACCTTGCAGTATTGAAACTCAGTGAACAAGGCATCTTAGACAAGCTGAAAAACAAATGGTGGTACGATAAGGGTGAATGTGGAGCCAAGGACTCCGGAAGTAAGGTCAGTCGCTGAAGGTCTTTTTGTACTGATTAGCAATCACATTTTGACCCACTGTTTGTTTATACCAAGAATGACTTTCAAAAGTTGCTATTTACATTTTGAAGGTTGAAAGAAAAGAATAGAAAAAAATAAGTAAGTCTCAGAACATGACAGCATTTTTCTTATATGCAGTTACAGACTGTAGTTGTAAGTATGTTTCACTGTGTGAGTATTTTGTTAGAAAAACATGCAAAGAGAAGCCCCCAAARCCTTCCAAGCTGGTGTCTTCATCCAAATGTGCAAGTTTCAGCACAGTTACTGTTATTTTTACTCAGGCCAGCATCTTTTCTTCTTTTTAGTTTTACTGAAAAAATGCATTTTGTTTCAAAATTACTRCTTAGATTCTCTACATGTCAGTTTGGGAAACAGTCACATGCTTGCTAAGGGCAAATTTTCAGGACAGAGAGTTGATAAAGAAAAAATGCCTTTCCAATTCATTTTGAAATTGGTTGGATTTTTTAAAAAATCTAGAAATACTAATGGTGAATCATTACCTAAATATTGTRTATTCATTTTTATACTGCTTTGAACCATTTTGCTGCTGTACTGTCCTGTCCCCCAGCCTCATGCAGTACCACTGTASACCCCAGGGCAGGTCCCACCCCTGAGGTGGATCAGCCCAGCAGCTGCACACTTAAATTGCAGGAAATACTTATTTACACCACTCAGTTAAAAGAAAACACAGAGGATTTTTTTTTTCTTTTTAATGCTTATAGACCCAATGGGGAGAAAAACACTGTAAAAGTRCTGGGCTTGTTGGAGTGAAGGACATTTTCAAAGGCACCAAGAGGAGGAGGAATCCAGCTCCAGCTGAAATCGGTCGCAGTTGAGTGCCTAACTCCCCTGGTGCCTTTGGAAGTGCTCTCTGTAATCATTCAAACAGAAAACTATAATTTCAAAGCACCCTCTCAGTGTCAGAGGACAATTTCAAGTTCCAGCAAAGCCAATAATAAAATTTCATTGATTTCAATAGAACTGGAAGTTACTTGGGGCTCAACCCAGTAGCTGTTGTATCAGATAAATTTGGGTTCATGGGATATCTGAACACACAGCAGCTGCCAAAGAGAACTGTGTTTGAAAAGAGATATAAATGAGTAAGATCTTTAGTTTAAATGGCAGGTTGTTTGCTTGCAACCACATGTATCCAAACTGCCTGTGAAATACACAGACATTTACAAGGCAGATCATATTTTGCTCTGACTATATGCAAATTTAACTCTCCCTGGAGAGACTCATTAACCAAGCTCTGTCAGCAGTGCCTTCTCTGGGCACAGCCAGGTTTTTGTGGCACCTGCCCATCCACCCTGGCCAGGGCCATGCTAACCAGGAGCTGTCCCTGCCCACAGCCACCYACACATGCAGCAGCAGAAGGGTTGCAGCTCTATTTAATCCTATTCCAGAACCCTGTTTTTGAAAATGCAAGCTTCTCCCCCATCTGACATGTATTGAAGGAAGAYAAACCCCTACCAGTGATTTTTGTGTTACAATGTCTGGTTTCATTCAATAACCCACCCTCCAGAAGGTGCTAGTTTAGCTCAGGGCTCTGCTGCTTGACCTCTAAGTAACTGCCTATCTTTCTAGGGTGGKTTTTTTTCCTAACTGTTGAAACAAAGGTAGTTAAGTTTAGCAGCGTCTCAAGAATTTCACCTACATTGTCCAAACCCAAGTGTGTAGTGGTTTGGCTTTTTTTTTTTCCTACTTTTGTCATGTCCCTCTCTAAATCCTGCTGTATTATGCAGCACTGGCACAGCTCTCCCACAGTGCCTTTGCCAGCAGGGATGCTCGGCCGTAGGCAGCTTTGCKCTGGGACACCGAAGGCCTGGGGAAGTCAGTGGCCAAAAAAGCCTCATGGCCTTGGAGTCAGCCAGGGTTTCACCCAGCGAGGGTGGAGGACAGGGCAGTCACTGCTGTGCAGCCCCGGGCTGCGGGGATGGGGGGACAGCACTGGTCCATGGRTTGGACACTGAGCACCATGAGTGTAGCTATTCCAGCTAGGGCTAATGCAAACTTGTGTGTGTGTCTGTCTGTCTGTCTGCTCCCCACTGCAGCACTAACAGCGTGGCTCGTTTCTCTTAGGACAAGACCAGCGCCCTGAGCCTGAGCAATGTTGCTGGGGTGTTCTATATCCTTGTGGGAGGCCTGGGGCTGGCCATGATGGTGGCACTGATCGAGTTCTGCTACAAGTCTCGGGCCGAGTCCAAGAGAATGAAACTCACCAAGAACACTCAGAACTTCAAACCCGCTCCCGCCACCAACACCCAGAATTACGCTACCTACAGGGAAGGCTACAACGTGTACGGCACAGAGAGCGTGAAAATCTAGGGGTACGGCTGCGGGCCGGGAATGAACCCTCTGGGGTTTCTCCTTTCTTTCCTTTTTTAGCTGTTTGTGCTGCTCTGTTGTGTGCACCAGCGGGCTGCTGCAAGAGGCTTTTGAAACGTCATCTTGTGGCGGCTTCTAAGAATCAGTGATTTAAATTTCTTCCCTGATCAGAAGTAGGATCAGAAAGGTACCATTCTGTTTCACACACRGAGGTAGCTGGCTTCATGCTGAAGTGAGTAACTCCTCTCTCCAGAATCRTGCTAGTTCAAAATTAAAGTATTTTGTTCATTGTTTTAAAAATCACTATAATGAGAATTATCTCTCTTGCTGCTGATCTTTTCATCTTTGCTTTGTAAGCTATAATCATGTCAGGTAAGTCCTTTTAGGAAGCTTCCAAGAAAATTTTCAATTGAACCAAAYCTTCTACACTAGAATTCATTATTTCTAAAGCAGGAAAAGTAGAGCTGAATTGCTGACAAAYGAGTCTGAGAAGGCCTGGTTAGCCCCTCGCCCACAGCCTGTGCCTCTCCACGGGCTGAGCTCCCCTGCCCCTCGCTGCCAGGCAGTGATGGAGTCTCTCTGATTTTATTTTAGATCTTCACCYTGACAGCATGCAAGACAAAAAGCAGCAGAGAATGTGGCTACTTCATGGATTCGGACCACCTGAGCCAGTTGTACTCTCTCTGAGGTGTCAGGCATGACACGCATTGATGATGGTGCAATGTACTTTTAACAGGAAAAACTGATATTTTTTCCTTCAGTGCCTTATGGAAGACTCTGAGACTCACAACAATGCAAACCATCACCGAAATATTCTTGCTTTGCTTCAAAGAAGTAAAAGAAAAGGAAGAAGAGGGGAAAAGAAAAAGAAAAAGAAAAAAAAGGAAAAAAAAAAGGCAAGAGAAAAAGGAAAAAGAAAAGGAAAAGACTGGTAACAAGATACTGGTATGTGAAAAAAAAATTCTTGTAAAAAAAGATCAGTGCGACAAAAGCCATTCTTTGATACCACTGCACAGTAACTGAATTTGTGTCCTGAAAGCAACCGCAGCTGGTTTCATCAGCCACCCCAATCGTATCAAATTATGAAACTCCTCCTGACACAAAGCCTCAGAAATCTGCTGCGTGCGAACACGGACTGGCCTGCCACTGCTTGTATGAGCTGATGTCAAGATGTTTCAGTATTTACTTACAGTGGTGTGATTTTATTTTATTTTTTTTCTGAGCCACTTTAATCTCTCCAGCTAATTTGAGCAATCCTATATAGCAGCAAAAGGTGTAACACCTGAARAGAAGAATCTGTGCATTCAAACCAATTAAGGTCAATGACTGTGAATCTGTAAATCCAAAAGAAAGTAATTTGTGGAACTGCATGTCTTGCTTCCAGATCAGTAAATTAATTTCTTGACAAGGTAGCTAAAGTGCGGGCAGAAAATAGTGCATTCCTTTTTTTTTGTTCTATCATCAGGCATACCTACAGGTGCTTTATTAAAATGACATTGGGTGGCTTTTAAAATTTTAAAAAAAAAAAATGAAAAGCTACTTGCTGTTTAGGTTCAGACCATATATCTCTTTTCTTGCTGTCCATTTGCATTTAATCCACTGTTTAATATCAAGCAATGAAGCAAGAGAAGGGCAGGTTAGTTTTTCCCAGGCTTCTGCTTCCCCCCAGTTCTCTCCCCCCCGGCACCGTGCTCAGCCTACGCTTCTCGGTATCGGTCCTTGCRAGCAGAAGCGAGGAGAGAGGGCAGTAACTCCACTTAGAGCCGCAGTTCCAGCCATAGTAAGCGATCTAACACGACTCCTGCTAGTACAGTTATATTATATCAGCTCCTGCCAGCTCTTGTTTCATACCTGGTGAGAGGATGCTCCTGTCCCTGCCTCTCTGTGAGGAGGACACCGCTCCGGCCACCTCTGCTCCACCAGGGGCTCACTGTTACTCACATCCAACGTCTTAGACAGCAGCAGCATTTCAGCCTTGAACCTCTGCCTGGAAACTACTTAACTTCATCTCTGAAATTAAAAATGTTTAAAAAAAAAAT
>NW_026623288.1:1358055-1445967 GCF_030028575.1 Malurus melanocephalus
ATTGAGTTTACTTCACCCACAGTGTAGTTTTTCCAAGTCACCACACACTATGAACCGTAGCAAGTATCCCTGGTGTTAAAGAGCTGGTGTGTACCCAAATCACAGCCCAGCAGGGACATTCTCCTTGGGGTACCCCTGACCCCATCAGGAACCGACTCCCGGGGCTCCTTCCAGGGACCCCCCCTTCCCGCAGAGCACGGGGAGCCCTCACTGAAATGAGCCCATTATTGTGTGAAGTGCCCACACAAAGAGTGCAGGGAGGCRTGGAAATAAATACAGCTCTGTCCTTCAGCTTTCATTTCATGCCCAACACCCAGGCCAACGCGGGCAGGCTTCATTTGTACAGAGAGTGGTCTTGACCCGCTCCCTGCTGCCCGACAGCCACACACAGCCCTGCACCAGCCACGGGGGTGAGGGATGCTCCCTTCCCCCTGCACCAGCCACGGGGGTGAGGGATGCTCCCTTCCCCCTGCTCCTGCCCAGGGATGCTCCCTTCCCCCTGCACCTGCCAAAATTTGTCCCCAAGCAGGGCTCAATGTGCCCACAGAGCCCCAGCAAAGGGGGCAGTGCCTGGCCAGCTGGGGTGGGATGGGATGGCCTCACATGGATCTGTGGCCACAGGGATGAGAGCCAGGATAAGGTCTGGCTATCCCAGGCCAGGCTGGGCTATCRGGAATCTGGAGCCTCCCTGGGCCACAAGGACAGTGCACCTTGGGCCAGAACCTGGACTTTGCTGCACAGACAGCAGCAATAGCAGCAGGGCTCCACGACACCCCTGGAATGCTGGGCTCTAACACACCCAGCACGGCTTTGTCTCTAGACTTGTGCAGATGGGGAATAATATAACGAAAAGTTCAGAGTAATGCATCAAATTCCAAGAGCCATCAGTGGGAGCAAAAGGACTTCAACAGTGTTTAAATTTGGGCCTAAAACCCCAAACCAATAGAAGCTCCTCCCCATGGYACACACCACAACTGACAACAAAATAAAATAAATACTGTGTCATTGTGGCATAGTTTTTCCTTCCAAGGTTCTGTGCAAAGCACGGCAACATTTCTTTTTTCAAAAATAATTATTCTTTATGGTTATTAAAATAATAATATGTCATGGATATTAAAATTAAATTACAAAATGTYTTTGGTGCTCATATTCATCATTTCAGTCTGGAAAATTGGCTCTGTTTTGCAGGCAGCAATACATAAATAAGATCGGGATAGTGATAGTTCTATTCAATTAACCTAATTGGTTAGGAATAACCTAAAGGATTTAAGTACAGAGATAATATTTGCATGGATATTATGAATTTCATACTAGTATTTACTGAGAATATAACACATCTGAAACTGGAACCAGGGAAGGCAGCGTCCCAGGAGCAGCAGCACCCACAGCCCAACGCGCTGCTGAGTACCGAGTATTTCTTTATWGCTGTTTCTRYGGTTGAARTGTTATAGCCCTGAATTATTTATGCCATCATGGCATTGTTAGGATGACAGGACATCTTACAGCAGAGCAGGAGGACAAGATCCTGCTCTGCAGCAGCTTGCAATCAGATGAGCAGGGACAGGGAAGGTGCCATGGTGGAGCCCAGGGCAGGGCAGAGGATTTCCAGCCGGGCTGTTGGCACCTCCAGGCAAACAGGCAGAGCTGACACCTCAGGGTGAACTCAGAGCTGATTTGTAGCAGCAGGTGAGGATCAGAACCAGGGTGGTGGCACCTGGCCTGTCCCAGCAGACGCTGATGGGGGAATGTCCCATCATCTGCTCTGTACCGTTTCAGGTCTTGCTTACATCAATCTGCTTCCAGGCAGGGAGAAGTTGAAGGCAGCAGTAGAAAACATGATAAATCCAAAGAGAAATGGCTCTGAGGAAGGGCTGGGAAACCTGGCAGGTGATTCCAGACCTCACCTCTCAGAATGGGGACCTGCACAGCGCTCAGGAATGGGACTGAGCTGGTGACTGGACCACAAAGGGTTAAGGGGGGTACAGGCAAGCACCCCAACCTTGATGGCAAGGAGAGGGTGAGGCATTTAAAGCCTATAAAAAATGCACAACACAAACTGCAGCCATGATGCTGGTAATGACTGGTGCTTTAGATAATGTTTAGCATATAAATAAAGTAATTGACCAATTAATGAGCATGTGGCAGATGCTTGATATGCTSTAACAAGTAGGGAAGGGTATGATATAACACCAGAAATTGATTAAAGGAATATGAAAGCAGAGCAGAGTGTGGGAGAGCTGTGCCTGGGCCCTGGGCTGGCTGCTGTGGGCAGGTTTGGGTCAGGGAGCAGGGAGAGAGGACAAGAGCTTGGTCCCACTGCAGGGGCAGAGGGGGCACAAAGGGCACAGGGACAAAGGGGTCACTGGGGTAACTCACATTCACTTGCATCCCAGAAAAACAACCGGATCCTGGACAGCAGTACAAGAAGTACAGCCAGGTCAAGGCAGATTGTTGTATTCTCTGTTCTGCTCTTCTGAGATCCCACCTGGAGCAGTGTCCAGCCCTGGGTGCCACARYGYAAGGACATGGAGTGAGACCAGAGGAGAAGCTCTGGAGCCCCTCTCCTCTGGAGACAGCCCCAGAGCTGGGCTGTGCAGCCTGGAGCATCTCTGGTGAGGCCCCGGAGCTCCTTCCAGTACCTAAAGGGGCTACAACAGAGCTGGAGAGGGACGTTTTACAACTCATTGAGTGATAGGGCAAGGGGGAATGGCTTTAAACTGACAGAGGGCAGGTTTAGATGAGTTGTTTGTAAGAAATTCTTCCCTGTGAGGGAGCTGAGGCCCTGGCACAGGCTGCCCAGAGAAGCTGCTGCTGCCCCATCCCTGGCAGTGTCCGAGCCTCAGAGCAGCCTGGTCTAATGGGCGGCATCGCCACCGCCGCAGAGGGTTGGGACGAGATAATCTTCAATGTCCCACCCAGCCCAAGGCGGTCTGTGATTTGTCACGCCAGGAAGCCGTGGATTCGGGAATGAGGAATCTGTGCTCGGCGCAACACCGCCATGCAGCGGCGGGAGCGGCCCGAGCATCCTCCTTCCCCCGCTCCATGCCCAAGCAGATTTTTAATATCATTCCAAGCCTTTCGACAAATATTGAATTTGAATTCCAAATATGGCCTGAGCAGGCTAATTACCACAAAAAATCCTCCAAAATTAATGTAAGAGCCGCGGTTTGATCCCAGGCAAATAAATATAAATGGTGTTTGTTTAATATTCCCCTGCCCTTTAAACAAGGGAAGTTTGCCAGTGTTGAGGGGAAACACCTTATTATGAAATAGCTGAAGCTGTGACCTACTGCAGATGCTGCAGATTACACAGAGTAATTAGAACATCACATCAGACAGGGCTTAATTAATGGGTTCCGGGTACCAGGTTTTCCCCTAGGATCACAGCAGGGCAGGGCTGCTTGCCCACCCTCCCAGCCCTGTCTGTYGTTCCCCACAATCCTCTCAAATCATAAAATCATTTAGGTCGGGTATTATTGAGTCCAACCCTTAACCCARCATTGCCATGATCACCCCTAAASCCCKGCCCCAAGTGCCASATGCACAAACCTTTTGAACRCTTCCAGGGATGGTGGCTTCACTGYSCTGGCAGCTGTTCSAATGCCTGATCAACCTTGCAGAGCAGAACTTGTCCCTGGTATCTAATCCAAACCTCCCCTGGAGCAGTTTGAGGCTGTTTCCTCTGCTCCTGTTGMTTGTTTCCTGGGAGAATAGGCTGACCCCTGCCTGCAACAGCCTCCTGCCAGAGCTGTAGAGAGGGATTAAATCCTCCCAAGCCTCATTTCTTCAGGAATATCCCGGCTCCCTCAGCTGTTTCTCATCAGACCGGTGCTCCTGACCCTCCCCAGAGCTCTGGTGCCCTTCCCTGGATTTGCTCCAGAACTTCAAYGTCTTCCCTGCCGTGAGGGGCCCAAAAACGAACTCAGGATTCAAAGTGTGGCCTCAGCAGARCCCAGCACTGCCCTGGTCCTGGATGCATTGCTGGCCACATCCATTGCTGGTGCAAGCCAGGATGCTCTTGGCCACCTGTACACAGCCAGCAGCGTGCACAGCCACACAAACTGGCCAGCTCCACGCCTTCTCCAGCCCTCTGGGACACACTGATTTGCTGTACTCTGTACATTGAACATGATAATCCCATCACCAAACCCTCACTGCTGCCTCCACAAATCCAAACTCCCATAAGGAAGAAGGATCTGGGGGAGAAAACCCTCCCAACGGGCATGGKCTTGGCCAGAAACTATTCCTGTGGCCCATCACGAAATCTGGATATTGCAGAGCATATCCAGGTAACCCCAGCCACGGCACGAAGGGTTTTCACGAAGTTCAGTCTCTCCTGGTGCAGCTGCAGCTGGCTGGGGATGTGTCTGCACTTCCACACCAAGCAGGGCCAGTGCAACACTCCACATCCATCCATCCCTGCAAACCCCACACAGCTCCTGCCGGGCCAGCAGCACCACAGGCGAGGGATGAACCCTCCTGCCAGACAGGGACATGCTTCCTCCAAGGTGAATTTTAAATTGTCCCAACTCCCCTGTGAGTGTCTGGGAGCACAGATGTTCTCGTGGTTTTTGGGAGATCCCACTGTATTCAGAGACCCCGTGGTGATGCTCTTTGCCCCTCTGGGTGTGGCAGCCCTGAGCTGGGGCAGGCGGGTGCCTGCAGCTCCACCCCAAGCCTCACCTCATTCACACTCCACCAAAGTCTGGAGTCACTTTGATAGGAGTTTTTCATTTTAGACTGCCCTAACGAGGTAATTAAAAGGACCTGAGTATTTAGCCTAGTTACTCTTCTTTTTTTGTGATTCTTTCTCACCTCTGATTAGCTGGGTAACTCTCACCTGATTCTCTYGCCAGTTTGTGTCTTTCTTGCACTGCAAGGCAATGGGTTGTAATCTACGATTCTCTCAGAAATAACCTCTAATTAATCAGAACACAACTAATTAGGAGAGTYTCACTGACCAAGCCTATAAGCACTACAGTTTCTTAATATTTAGTATTTCAAACACAGGCTCCACGACAACACACCTGTCATAAATTCCWGATACAGCACCAGGGATGCTCAAATTTTGACCAATATTCCCTTATACAATATATTAAAAAAAACCCCACCAAACACTCAACAAACCAAAATCCCAAAATATTTAAGAGACAAGTCCCTGTATCAACAGTCAATACAAACCCAAAATTTTAATGGCCTTTGGACAAGGGACAAATGGTTCAAAMAAAGGTGTAAACGTGCCTGAATGCAGGAAGGCAAACCTGGAGCTTCTGGAAACTGCTGGGGAAGGGCAGGTACAGAGA
The DNA here is from genome assembly GCF_030028575.1 of Malurus melanocephalus. NCBI lineage: Eukaryota > Metazoa > Chordata > Aves > Passeriformes > Maluridae > Malurus > Malurus melanocephalus. Next base: position 1,363,359 of record NW_026623288.1, read on the forward strand.
GCTCCTCAAAGACAGAAACCACCCTCCCAACATTACAACATCCAATTTTCATAACAATCCATAAAAGCAATAAAGTGACCACACAGAGAATGATTTACGACCCATTGAGAAAACTATTGTTTATTTAGAAAAAAGGTTACACTGGTAGAATTCAGCAGATAAAAAAATTCTTTTTTTTTTTTTTTTAAAAATGTCATTGTGAAATTTTTAGACTAAAGTTCAGCAATACAAAGCTCCTGTAGCTGTAACTGAAACTTAATTTATTTCAGTTTTGAAGAGAGCATTTCCAATCAATCTAAAAACAACATGACAAACAAAAGGTGTGACAAGGGACAACTGAGCACAGGTTTAGGTTGGGATGGGAGAGGGTTCATTCATTGTTTTTTTAAACAAGTCAACGTTATACACAATATACAAATAATCCCTAAGCATTGCATGAAAACAGTGCTCCCACTTAACTTTGTTTTTTTAGTTACCGATATTAAAAACAGGCCAAGTAATAAATAAAAACTGAGTTTAAATGAGGTAAATCCAAAAAGGTTCAATAACTGTTTATTTGTGGTTTTCAAACATCTAAAAGAATGCAATTTCAAATTGAAAGAATTACTAAACTCAGGCAGTATTTTCGACAAACTAAAGTGGAACTATGTACACATGAAACCTCATTTGCACTATGGCAACTGTTTGTTTGCAGCACATTGTGCTAAAATATGGAATAGGTAACACTTTCAGCCAGGTACTGAAAATAAATGTGTAAGAAACTAAGCAACAAGTTAAAAATACAGTAATGTACAACTTAACACTTAAGTCCTTAGCATGGGGAAATAAAGCAGAGAACTGAATAATTTAAGGAGATGCAGATGGGTCCTCTTCATTCACAATTTTCTGTGCAATCTATACTCTGGAAAATACATTTCTGGTCACAGATGGATATCTTCCCATTTCAATGTCACCTGCAACAAAGGTGTACATAATTAGAATTAGATGTTCAAATGAACATTGATCTCACAACATCACATTTTATTTAATTCACAAGTAAAAGAACGAGGGGAGAAATCAAATTATTTTTATCATTCCCTAACTCTAGTTTACTCCACATCAAGAACTACATTAATATGAGCACTGCACTGTAAACACTGAAACATTAATTTAAAGATATAAATAGGAAAAGTAGCCACTTATGAAGGTATAAACTCCTTTAGAGGTGCAAGTCCCTCAAAGTGTTACTATCTCCAAATTAGGCAAGAAACAAATGMAGTCAATCAGCCACTGTGCTTTGGGAAGAATACTATCACAGATTTAGCAGGAGCACAGGATGGGATTCCACAACTGTGCTGCTATACAAAGCACTTTTTCATACTTGACTGTGCACACAGTGGGGTGCTGTCAGTGTTCCAGGCCAGATGCTCCAGTTTAGCCAATCACACAGCTGGATACGAATTCCACCGTACAACTGACATTTACCTGAGCACTTATTTACACTCAGCAAAACACTGACTCTGCTTTTTTAGCTAATGTCAGTCCTCACTTTATATTGAATTGCTAGTCAAGACAAAACTTCATATTTTATTGTTAAAGAAGCTGCAGGTGCTCAGTAGTGAACATCATCTACCAAGACTGCCTTTTTTCTTGCTTTTCCAAAGTAACATTTAAAAAAACAAGGAAAAAAGCTGAGATCCCTCAACAGTGATCAGACAATAATGGCTGTGAAGGACAGAGTCAAGAAAATTCCAGCAAATTCTTTCCATAGAATGCTTGTAATTTTCAGTTTAGAAACTATTTACAGAAGTATCTTTCATTATTTCAAGAAGGTAAAATGAAATARTACGAAAAAGCAATAATGTAAACTCCCATCCTTTTTTACCACCACKTGGTGTGAGCACAAGCTTTGTTACCCAAAACTCTACATGTACATACCCTCAACTGCAGCGGCTGAATGAGCCTTGACACCAAATAGAACACAAAATTCTTTTTGAAATAAAAGCCTCCTTTGCTCTGAGACTACAATCCATGAGTGGAGACTTTTTCAGATATCCAATCTTTTTTTCTTGTTAAAATGTAAAATTATACACTGCCTGATGTATAAAGATTAACAACAGTCTGTGACTGAAGTTGTATCTATCAGGTGAACTAATTTAAATTCATTAGGACACTTTCCTTCCCAAATAACTGAAAATAAAACATTTCAAAACTCATAAACGGCTCAATGCAGAGGAGAAAAAAACTCCTCTCCTACCCATAAAACAAAATTTTAAGTGTTTACATCTGTGCATAGGTGTGAAAATAACCCAAACCATTCATGGCCCCACTTACTTCAAAGAACAATTGATTTTTCCAAAAGATCCAGTCTGAATAAGGGTTACTCAAAATACCCTAAAGTTTCTTTCTTTAAATAGTCCAAGTTTCCATGCCCACATTTTCCTTTATCTTCTTCCTCAGATCTGACCAGATAAGATTTTGCAGAGATATTGAGCTGACTCACTGCACTATGTAGCGTTGTAGTTTAAAAGCCACTGCTTTTATTGAAGAGGAGGATATAAAACTTGAGTTTGCATATATTAGATAAGATGCTTTTAAGTAACATGTACATTATCAAGATTGAGGACTGTCACAATGACAAGAATCCACTTCTGCTTTTGTATGGCAACTTCCCTTGCAAAAAAGCAAGATGCAACTCCACCAAACACCGCTGACACATCACATCCCCCAACTCCCTTTTTTTTTGCCCACCCAAAAATCTGAGCAGCTATGTAATCTCTGATGATGATGGGGAATATTTTTTCCCCCTTGCACAGGAATAAAAATTACTAATAATAGTATCAACAATATTTTAAAAATAATCATAGTAATTAAAAAAACCCAACCCAAAACCACACACACACAAAAAAAAAAAAAACCCCAAAGGCAAAATATACTCAGCCAAAAAAAAAAAATCCCCACAAAACAACCAACAAACCCCAAAACACCACCCTGCCACTCTGGGTGATTTTGGGCTATTTTGTCTGGATATCCTTTACCAGTCGACAGGACCCATGGGACATACCAAATCAAACCAAGTAAATAAACATTTTTACCTTGACTGAAAGAATCTTCATTATCTATGCTTGTCTGAAGATTTATGAGTAGATTCAGTGTTAAGGAAAAAAAATATGTATATTGCTACATATAATAAGAGAAAGCTCATTTGCAGTAATTTTCTGAAATGTCAATGTGTRAAAAAGGATATTGTTTCTTTTCTTCTTTCCCCCCAGTACTGTCCCGTTTCTCCTTCTTCTCTGCTTTTTCTTTATCATGTCTTGATTCCTTTAAAAACAAACATATGAGAAATAGCTTATTATGGTACCCATTGTACAGGGGGATTAGGAGGACTGTAGTATTTAACATTATAATGGGACACAGCTAAAAAAATCAGCCAAAATGACTGTACTCAGCTTCTGTGATTTCTGAGATTATTTTAACTTTCTCATCCAGTTCTCTGGTAACTGCCAGCACCAGAGTTGCAACTGGGGACTACCATTTGGTGAATAAAAATGTAACTACAACATACCTGCTTTCACCAAGAGAAGCTGTGCTAACACATGCACATGGAAATCTGAATTACAGGCTGGTTTATATGTAGATKAAAGTTACTTTCATCTACATGCCTAACAAAGTAGTCTGCAAATATTTTAGATTATTCAGAATMCAAAGTACAAATTCTGAGTTTTTCTGGCTACTGCCAAAATGAACTAGTCTTCCAAACTATCCTGCCAAGAGCAACTGCTGAAATATTTAAAGCCACACGACACCAGAAATTTCAGATGCATTTTCTTAYACATTCACAGCATGCCTTTTTAATTTAGGCTGCAAAGCAGCAGTAAATTTTAGGAAAAAAGCATAAACTTGTTCTGTCAACAACAAGAACAGCAAACCAACARGAGAACAGCTTATTTTACCTTTTTGCTACCAGAGGAGCTCTTCTCCATCTTTTCTGCCTTGATTGAATCGCCTTTCTCTTTTCCTGAAGACTTCGATTTGTTTTTCTCCTTCTCTTTTTCATTTAAGCGAGGGGAATCAGAAGGGCTTTCACTTTTGCTATGTTTTGAAGAACCAGCTAAAAACAGAACAGAGAGTTGTAATTCACAGCAAGTGAAGCCCAACAAACCCACACACAGAAAGTAAGATACGTACTTGTGCCGTTTTCCTCTTTGCGTCGTTTAGTTGAATCCTGTGGTACCTCTCGGTCACTGTTTGAATGATCCTGGCACCAAATACAATTACGCAGATGTTAGCAGACTAAAATGTGCTCCTCAAGTAGTACCTGCTGATATTCTGTTTTGGAGAACCATTTTTTGAATACTTCAAAGTATTCAAAGTGAGGTATTACATCTCGCATGAAGTTTCTGGAGGTCGGTTTGGAGGGTGAAGAAGTTTGAATACATTACTGCAAACCGACCTTTGAAAGAGTAACAGAACAAAAAAGCCACCTCTGATAGGGATCATTCCTGCTCAGATGGGCTGTACAGCCAATTATCACTGCAAGGGCTTGGAACAGAAAGCTTCCCAAGCACATACCAACTGTCCAAACTAGTTCATCAAAAATGTCACCAACCCTTTTTCGGTCTTTCCTGTCCTTTTCCTCTTTCTTCTCTCTCTCTCTGGATCTCTCCCTTGACTTGTCCAAATCTTTCTTCTCCACTTCTCTCTCCTTACTCTTGGACAGTGTTGGAGTAGTGTGGTTTATGTAGTGCTGTTAAATTAACGCAACATCACCAAATATTAACATGTATTCCAAATATTAACATGTATTCCTAGATGTGTAAATAAAAAGAAGTCTTATTCTAACATATCAGATCTAGTTCAAATATTAAACATGAATACTTTATTAGCAAAACAAAAAATGACTGAAGACATGTTCAAAMCCATCATCTATAATTTAACCTACAGCTTATTTACCCAACACTGGAAATTCAAGACTGTTTTCCCTTAACTGAAACATTTATATTGAACACACACAACATTGTTCACCAGAACCGTTGGATGCATGACCACAAACCAGACACGGGGCTACAGAAACAGGATATGCAGGTTACTGGACTCAGTTAACATCTGCAATCTTGCCTGGAATGAATGAATGGATGGAATCAATTGCTTAAGAAAGGTATAATTTATTTTTAAAGAATAATCTTTATCAACAAAGTATTTAAGACAATACTTTGAATAATGTGTTTTTTAATCTAACTCCTAACTTTCAAATTATAGAAACAGATGAACATATAAAATAATTGGGTTTTTTCTGTAATGTGTTCTAGACTGTTACTCCACTATCTCTTCTAATCAAGTCTGRTAAACTCCATAAAAGTGGTAGCACATGTTGTGTGCTTTATCCATATAAATATGGATACATTACAGTAACTAAATTTGCCTTTTAAAATACAATTATTTAGTTAGATCTAAGAAATTTTAAGAGCAAATTTTAAATTAAAACCACTTCCCTTGGTATTTAAGTTAAGCCAGCACACAGATTTACATCAGTATAATTCAATCTTTCCTCAGTTCCATAAGTTAATAACTTTATTTGGGACAAAAATGCCTTTTTATTAAAATGTTCTCTGTATTTCTTTTTAGAGACGCGTTAATTAAAAGAGGTAAGACTCCAACAAAAGAGGTAAGTAGAAGAGGTGAGTTTAGAACAATCAAGATATCACTYGAACCAAASCAATTAGCATTTCAAATMATTTTTTTAATTAAATTAATCCTGTCCTTCTCCAGTTTCAGTAAATGTTTAACTTACCAAAACCTTACTGGTCTTATGTTAAAAGTCACACTGACAAAATTTAAGTCTCTTTCCTTTTATTGCTTCACTGGAATTTCATTATCTATCAGAGACTGAACCTTCAATACTTCTTTSATGAGCTTCTGAACTGAACCTTCAATGACTGAACCTTCAACTCGTCTTCCTTTTGCTCTTTTCTCTCCCTTCTCTTCTCGTATTCCATTTCCTATAACACCATTTGACCAAGTAAATTTATCCCTGCTCTCTCCCTTGCTGACAATGCCATGCAAATATGCTTTCTCTAAACAGCCCAATTCAGTTGTCTCCCAGAGATGCTTTCCATGTGACAAAGCAAAYTTGTAGTTCTGCTTTCTCCTACTCCATTTCTTGTGCTCTCATGGCTGTTCACAGCAGATTCTGTTGCTCCCCTACCACTCCAGTGCAGAGTTTTGGAAAATTACATTCCCCCCTCTTTACTTTCAGAGAAAGACTTTATCAGCTTGCTTCCAGAAATGCTGCCAGCTGACACCACATCAAATTTTGGGCACTGCTGTGTGGTTTGTAACTCAAACAAATGCCAAAGCCAGAAAAACAAAAAACTAACTCAAGTCTGGCACCATTTATTTAATAATCTGCAATGTAAACTAATATTTCCATTGTCTGGCTCCAGAAACTGAGCCAAGTCAGGAATAAAGTCTGTAAGCAGACAACAGCACTAGAGTTATGAGTGTTAGCTGACCTCATAAATCTTACAGGCTTCTGAACATCCCACCCCTTCCCCAAACAAGTACATGGAAGTAAAGAGGGGCATTTAAAGTGTCTGATACCATGTACAGGGAACATTGTCATTGAAGTGCTTTAATTCTGTTAGAACGGCACTGAATAGTGAAGATTAGTTCATTAAATGAGATGGATTTGGGAAGAGCATTTAGAAAAGGAAGTAAAGGGTTAGACACCCCCCCTTCCCCAAACACTTAAAGAATAAATCCATTAAAAGGTCACACAACTGCAATACACTCCCAGCTAAGTMTACACAAACATATTATAGTTAATTCTAAAACCTAACTTTTCAAATTAACTAGAAAAATAAAGCTGTTTGCTGATAATTTAATTACAAATAGCTCCACTGCCTGCTTAATTAAATCCATGTGCTAATAAGAAAAAAAGTATTTTAAATAAAAATTTAGCTTAAGTAATGAAAACATAAGCAAAATTTCAATTAAACAGCTGAATCTTCACTAAYAYAGTAAGGAAGGAAAAAGTGAGATTTTGTAGATTCCCATAYAYCACCYTACAGATAGAGGTGAGCTCAATGCTATAGTTTTCTGATTTAAAAAACATTACATATACAGGATATGATGATGATTTAKAAAGGTATCTGGATTCAATCTATAAACATTGCAATTTCATCAATTGTAAGATTAAAAGGTTGTTTCCTATATACAYGCTCTCCGTAAGCAGATATAGTTGATATAGGAAAGATTCAATTTTTAAAAAAATCTGTCAGCAAGTGTCCCTTGCAAAATCACAGCTATTTTCAATTAAAACATAYAAAGTGCTCTGAACACTTTGTACAAAGATAGCTAGAACTAAAACAAGTGCAAATACAGGACAGAAAATGGCACTCCATTACACATTTTTAAATTAAGTAATCCTTGATAACCCATATATTATTCAGAAAGTTCAAATGGCCRGCATTTTCCAAGTGATAAACCTTTGTGCAGTTTAGTTACACACTGGTACTGATTGTGTAATCAAAGACTTTAATAGCAGCTTTAGTRGATTTGATCCATTTCCTCTGTCACATCCCCTGATGTATCAGCACATGTGCAGCAGTTGTGACTGTTACTGTACAACAGTTACAATGTGCCTCAGTTCTTAAAAAGCARCAAAATAGTTACAGAATCTGTCTACAATACAATATTGCAATGCTTGCCAGGCCACACCTGGTACACTAGGTTCTGTTTTTGTCCCTGCTATACAGGAAAGATGTGGACAGGCTGGAGCTGGCCCCGAGAAGGGCCACAAAGGCTGGTCCAAGGCTTGGGAAGCCTGACACAAGAGGAAGGGCAGAGAGAACAGAGTTTGCTCAGCTGTGAGACGAGGTGGCTTAGGGGAAACCTTATCCACTGTGTTCCASTATTTAAAGGTGGCTACCAAGGGAATGGAGATGCCCTTTYAGCAAGGAGTCACAGGTATCCATTACCCCTTATTTTTCCAAGTTACTCCTGGGAAAAYTCCAATTGGACACAAGAGGGAAACTTCTCACACAAAGAACAATCAGCCTTTGGATTATCTCCTCAGGAAAGTGATGGATTCCCCAACACTGGACACCTGTAAGATCTGGCTGGACAGGCTGCTGGGCCATCTTGTCTACATCATGTTTTGCCAAGAAAGGCTGGACCAGCTGATCCATGAGGTCCCTTCCAACCTGGGATTCTATGAACTCCTGAGAGCTTTCTTTACTATCCCTTCTCCTGCACTAAGATGGTAACACAGGAGGTTGTCTGTGATGTTTAGAAATACAATACTAYAGCACTAAAACATGAATACAATTGTAAGGGGAAAGAGTTAACAATATTCCAGAGATGTCTCAAATATTCTTTGTGTTAACTAACCACTGTTTTTTAATTTGTATATTCAAAACTCCCTAAAACATTCTAAGAACTATTTTAGCTATTCTATTCACTTTTCAGCCAAATGAATTGCTTAATAATAAGGATTTTTCTGTGTATTTCCATGTTTTAGAGGGGAACAGAAGAGACACTGACCTATCACATCTCTTCAAATTATTGACAGAAAGGTAAATCCAGGGGATTTTTGCTGTGTTGCTTCTACATAACCAACCCTCTGTCCTGTACAGAAGGTACAGAAGGTACACACCAGGACAAAAAAAATCCATCCCTCTATTACTAGGCTAGTATTTATAGGAATGAAATTTGAATTTTCTGAAGGAGTTTGCCACAGGAGCCAAAGTTAATGTCTCTCCGCAATAAAACATAAAATAAACTTGGGTGGTTTCTAAAAGATTCAAACCTTTGCTGAAGAATCCTTGAGTTCGTTGAGGTTGTCCTGTAGAAAATGAACGGAGATGACACGTGAGCTGGTACAGTTTTCAGAAACCAGAGGGACTTTGGGAAGCACGGCCGTACCCTTGAAACAAAAAACAGCTACTCCTTCTGGAATAAATSTTATGTTAATACTGTACTCTGAATGAAATTGGAACTGAAATACTTATTAAAAAGAAAGAAGGAAAATAAAAAAGACAGTCATTATCTATTCTCTAGACTCTGCTATTAAATAAACTATGTCTATAGTAAGTCTATATCTAAATTTTCCTGAAACAGTGAGAACACACTCTCCTGCCTAGCCAAAAACATAAAGAAAAAGTAGTCTTAACTATAAATATAGCTATGTTTCACCTGTTCACAACAGGTGAAACAGGTTTAAGATACTTTTAAACCTGTACCTTCTCCACTTTAAGTTAAAYGTGGCAGAAGTCACTCTAGAATGACCTTACACTGCCATTTATAAAAAACTTTATCATTAYAAGTAGTTACCACTGTCACCTGTTTCCTCAAAACTAGTAAAAGCTATTTGAGTTCTYCAAAATTATGCTAAAACTTTCAAGTAAGCTTACATAGAAAAATATGTACTCTTTGAAAAAAAAAGAAAAAAAAGAAGAGCTTGYTCTAAAGTTGGTAAGATGATGAAGTTTAAAGACCCACATAATCCATCACAGTGCTCTTGATGAAGTATTRGTAACTTACAGTTTTAAATGTTCAACGTACTGCAAATTCAAAGATTCCATGAACATAGATGGTTTAGAAATAATATAAATATGGAGCAAGGAATGGCTACCCTGAGTCTTCAAGTAGGCTACGCCCATGGTTTTGTGCTGCGCTTGAGTGCTTGGGGTTTCTCTTTGCTGGATAGGAGGCTTGGTGGCCACATCTGGTTTTATCGTAACGCAGGGCTCAACATGGTGGGAACCCATTGGAAATAAACAAACCTCGAAGGGAAGGTACAACAGAAGCTGCATGCGCACTGAATATACACAACTACAGGAGAACTGATCACCAAGGAGACTTTAAAATGGAACTCCTTTCAAGACTCCTCCTTAGAAGGCACATATYGGTATGATGCTCATCAAGAAGCCTGATGAATTCAGAGGTATCGTACATCCCGTATCATCCAGGAATCTTCAGTGCTATAGATTCTTCAAAGAAGTGCAGAAAAATATGCTCCACTCTGTTGCAAAGACTCGTTTGCTTGTAGCTACCATTGCACTCCAAAAAAACTGACTGCTTAAAGCAATGAGGCACTTCTGTGTAAAAATTCTCTTGAAATTTCCAAACACTATTTTACAAAATTTGTGCTAGGTCCTTGAAGCATTATTTTGGTTAATTAAAAAATATTTTTATAGAAAAAAAGACAGTCCGCCAATAAAGAAAAGGAATGCATTTTGCAATGCAACATAAAACCTCCAGTGGTTCCAGTGTATACTTGGCACAAAACTTGAAGGAAGTCGAATACTGGCATCCCAAACTTGTGAGCCTAACATGGGTGCTGCCTTCCTCAGGCTATACTAACCTTTACTGTTGAGGAATGTGATGGAGAAGAATGTGTATCAACTTTGCGGCGTTTTTGTTCTGAGGAAAGAACAGAACAAAGACATCATTAAAACACAGTTCTAAGAGGAGAATCRAGTAGTAACATATTCTGAAGTAGCAACATAATTAAAGCTAGAAATCATTTCTTACCACTAYGTGAATCTTGTTTTCCCTAAGCTATCTAGATTTAGCAGCATGCCTTGACYATCTTTTTGAAAGTTTGTGTAATGTGAACAAACAGCTGCAAAATTAYGCCCACTCCAAACTTCCATTCTATGGAAGTCACTTTCTGAATTTCAGAATTGCTATGAAGTCCCTGAAAAGGTGAACCCTAGGAAAAACATTACAGCCCTCCCTTACATGGTTTGCCTTAAGCAKCACAAATATAAAACTCAACATTTGCCTCAGATAATAACTCARGGATTTGCTAATCCTTAATATAAGAAAGGATTGAGGAGGCTTACTGCATCCTTACGGACACAAAGGCCTATGTCTTTCACTTCCCCTGTTTTCTTCCAATTCAAAGGTTGGCATGAAGCTCTCAGAGTACACACGAAGTTTTTGYGTTACACTGTTGCTAAACTTGCACAGCCAACACATTTAAATAAAAGACTATTTAGACTTAAGAGTAAAAAAATTACAGGCTTTGGGAGAACAAGCATTCACTGGAGATGTGTGACGTTCACACATCCACATAGTTTGCCTTTTGGAGATATTCTGACCACCTGCTTTAGATATTGACTGTATTGAAAAGCCAGTGCCAAAATCTCACTTGTTACGTAGGGATTCTCTCTCAACTTCTCTAGCATTTTGTGACCTTCAGTGGTTTTGAAGTTACACATTCTGTTTTTTAGACAGAAACTAAATATTCAAACTTACCCCTTTCAGATTCTGATGTTTCTGATCTGGGAACAGGTGACTTCAAGGACCCAGCTACTGGCACCTTTTCTCCTCCTTTAGCATTTTCCTTGGATTTCATTTCCTTCGCTAGATCTCTTTCTCTGGATGGCTCCTTTTCTCTCTCCTTTTCAGCAGTTGACTTTGACTCAATGATGGTAACAACCGTCTTGGACTTTTCTTCTTTCGAAGCTTTTTCTTCTTTCTTCACTTTTTCCTTCTCTTTGTCAGATTTTGGCGTTTTCTCCTTAATCTCTCTTGCTTTCTCATCTTTGTTTGCCCGTTCTTCCTTCGGTTTATCTTTCCCATCCTTCCCAAGTGCCTTCATCTCCGGAGTGGCAGCTGGAGTCTTGTCTTTTTTTTCTTTATCTTTTTCCTTCCCGCTTTTTTCTTTATCATCTTTCTCTTTAATAATTTTGCTGCATCAAAAATAAATAGGCCAATTAGCATGGATACAAAACCCAGCTCTAGCTTTATCACAGAAGTTTTACTTCTGAGTRTTTGACAGAATTTCCTGGAGCAGTCACTGTAAGATTTCAGATTTGCTGTTTCTTTATCAGAACACAAACAAGCAAATGTTCTAATTTGTTTTATCTTGTTTAGCTAAAATGAAATGCATTTAGCAACAATGTCAGATCAGTAGTATTGTGAAAGAAATAATCTCATTTATTAAACTTTRAAGAAACAGAGACTATTTACACAGAACCCAGAAATAAAAACAAAAGGCAGCCATTTTCAAGTGTATTTCTGCRGCTTGGAAGGAAGAAAATAGAGAATGTGTAAGAATAGCTTTTCTCACCTATTAGATGCACTGTTTCCATTGCTTGTTGTCACCTTCGGTGTAGCGTTGACAGTTTTATTAATAACTTTCACCACACCCTGAGACTTCTCCTTTAATTTATCTGCTTGTAAAAAAAAGGGATAAGCTCTATTTCAGCAAGTTCATATATATCCTATTGGTTAAAATACAACAAGTAGCTGAGCATATTCATGTAAGGTCATGTGTAGCTAACAGCTAAAATAGGCAGCAGAACACCCYCTCCCAAAACCAAGTAAAAATAAAGAACATGCACTGATTCTATTTAGCATCACATTTACATTTTTTCTTTTTAGCTTAATGAACTCAATTTTGAGAGAAGTCTGTAATGTCAKAAGAATTCTACTACCAAATAAACATATAATGATCAAAGGGTATTTACCAGTCTCCTCAGTAGTGCCCTCTTCCAGTCTAACTGTATTTATTGTGAGAGACGTAGGCATCCCAGCACCACCTGGCCCATTTTGTACTGTTGCAGGTACAGCATTCCTGGCAGGTGGGTCTTTGTGGTGAAATTCATTTTCAGGTATCATGAAAGGCTTCCTACTTTTCAACTGTCCAGAATAGCTGCAAGTCGCACAGATTGTTAAATATGCACAAACATAAAGCAAAACATGGGTTGAATCTTAAATGTGGATCTAATCTAACAGTTCATCTGTTATTTATTTCACAGTTTTTCCTAACTGATACGCAGTTTCTTCCCCCTTCATTGATGAGCTCAAAAGAAAAAGAAAAACAAACAAACCCACTAGACACAGAAGCAGCCCTACTTCCACACCCTCCTCCTCACCACGCACACACACACACACCTGCCAAGCACACAGAACAAACTGACTACTGACAAAACTTCAAACTCTTGGGGCTACCTGAACTGCCCCTCAGGCATATGAGGATGATTCCACAGTCACCACAGGAAGATGCAACATGTAACTAAGCATTTTAGAATGATAAACACTTCCAATATCTAACCAGTCTTGCAGCAACAGCCCTTGGCTTTCGTCCTTCTACTATCCCTCCTATCCCTTTGCTGCTATATTAAATCTCTAAAATTAAGCTATGCTCTTGTGAGTAGAAATCTTTCCTATTTAAAGTGTTTTACTAGAGTCTTGCAAAGGAAATTATTCATCATCCAGCACAAAATGAATGTTTTCATTCACACTGCCAGCACCGAGATGCAGGATAGCGGAATCTTCTGTGATAAGGTAAAAATCAAATGTTAGGACTGTAACAGTTCCGAGTCTTTAGATGCCTTTCATGATCCACTTTTAACCACTTTCTTAAATAAGTTGTTGTTACCCCATAGCCAATGCATATAGATCAGGTCTCTTCTCTTTCTCTTCCTGACATATCTTGTGTACTCTTCTTTCCAAGGCTTGACCCAGGTTCAGCACTTTTGGATACCATGGAAGGATTTTGGTCAGCACRATCAGGATGTTTCTGATATGTGTATATTCACCTGTTTCCAGGCAGTGCACAGAAGCCTAAAACATGAATTAAAATTTAATGAAGTTGGGGTTTTTTATTAAAGCATTCAAAAACCTATGTTTTTTGGCATCTTTATTTACCTTAGTTAATTTATAGTGCCATTTGTGTACCACGTGTCTAAAATTCTCATAATCCAATTGATCAGCCTTATTTCCACCATCAAACCCAGTTGCTCGTAATATAGTTAGGAAGCCTGGATAGTTGCCACATTCCTATATGCACATCAAAGAACACAAAAAAGTTATTTTTCAGAAAACAAAACTGGCAATTCTAAATTCTAACATCAAAATAATGAGACATGATCACACTCTACAAGATTCCCACTCATAATTTTTTTTGAAGCTTATTTATGTTGAAATTTTAGTTGTGGGTGAGTGAAAAGATTATTCATAATTTAGCTCTTGCAAGGAGTATTAGGRAAGTTTCCATATGCTCCCTAAATTGTCTTTCAGCTCAGTTATGTGAAAATCAGAAATGGAAAGGGTTTTTTAGCAAACATTTTTTAACATTATACAAAATTACCTCTATCAAAACTACATGAATTATAGTAAAATATAAGTCAATTCTATGATTATGCCATCAGAAAAATCCCATCACACTGTTTTTAAAGCTAACAATTTCACTAAATCAATTTTTACTGGGCTGAATTACACCAGTGGTTATTACATATTCCAATGAGCCAACTCATTTTACTAATTTCCCACACCTTTTCATATATGACTCTGTCACTGTGCCATCTGGTCACGGTCTCCAGCATACAGCATAAAAACCTGCCATATCTACTGGCTTCATTTTCAGTGCAACTTGCAACTGTATATATAATATCAGAGAAAACCTGTGAATAGAGCAAGAAAACATTACTATGACCTTACTGCATTACAAAAGCAAAAAAAAACCCCAAAAGAATTATMAATTTCTCTTATCTAAACCACCATTAAGCCAATTTCTAAATACAACAGAGATTGCTTATAAAATACTGTTTGTTTCCAAGCCCTTGTTACAACTGCTGATTTTTCACACTTAGGCCAGAATCCAAGCACTGCATACAGCTGCTGCTTACACACTGTTTCACAGTTTGAGTGTCTTTATTGACACAACTGTTTTGTTTTCAAATTATTAGTTAACTGAGCTGGTAGTAGTGAACATCTAGCCAAGACGATAGAAAAATGGTTTTTTTTTCCTGGCCAGCATAGGTCTATCAGACAGGGCTACTCAAGTAGGAATGCTCTTTTGGACACATGAAACCAGAGCAGATGCAGTGACACAAACCAGCACCACTTGTCAGGGTCAGAAGTATCCCAGGACGTGCTGGTGGGGGACAACCATAAGAAAACTGGTTCCACTGCAGCAGGGTACACACAGCTAAAATGGGAGGATTAGAGGAGCCGATGGAAATTTTTTAAAGGTTACAAATTTGAAAGCAACTAATATGACAGCTAATGACTTTCCTCTGAAACTCCAGACTCATTTCTGGAAAAATAAACCCCTGAAGCTTGAAGAGAACTTTGCTTGTAAGAGCTGCAGCACAAAAGTGATTGTCACAGATTCTAGGATGAAGCATAAGTAAAGATCTTGTCTGCCTCTTTTGGGAGGCAGGGGAGACAATAGTTTGTGTGTCTATGATGTACATTCACAGAGCTGTAGCTACTCACTCGGTCATAGCAGAGAAGTGTGGAGAAGTTGGGTGTTTTCTGTTGATGCACAAGTTCAACGAAGTGAGCACAGTAAACCGCATCAATTGCCGAAAAAATGCATCGAGGAAATATACACAACTGYAAAAATTTGGTGATGGTCTCATTTTTGGTAGATTCTTCAAAAAACAAAAGTTGAGAAGGGAARAAGGAATGGAAAAATAAAGTAAATTAATGGTTTAACATTCAACTACTCTCTTTCCAAGAAGTTCATATGACACATCCTTAGTCTGGTGTTTCTATATTTGGCCACTTGTATTTCAGACACGTTTTTGGCATTGATCAGAAAGTCAATATAAATGCAACTGTTTGAGGGTGGGGATAGAACAGCAGGGTGGATATAGCAAATGTTTATTTCTTGTTGGGAAAATTCTCCTTTCACACAATGGGGCTAAAAACAGGTTCTGGGAAAGCTTCAGTAAAATTCTCCACCTGCTCAGATTGTGCACATTAGCAAAGGGAACACCACCTGCTATTTCCTTAGAAACACTTTCTTTCATTTTTCTAGATGGGACTGACTTTCAGCTTGGTTTCCTTAGACCTGAAGAACATGCTGTCTCTATACAATCCATTTATAATAATTTTTCCAATTCCAARCACTTAGATGAATTTAAAGAGGAASARTCYTCAGTAAACCACCACCCCAATAKACASATTTTGYGGAAGCTTCATTCTACCWCTGARTAAAAGGCTGCACTGTATCAAACTYAAGAGTTACCTGCTCCTGTTTGACCAGCCACTGGTTGGTAAATTCAACAGCCCAAAACATATCCAAACTGGTCCCACAGCAACAAGGAGCATAAAAACAAGCTGAGAGGAACGTACAGTATGAAAGCAAGACTGGAAGAAAGTACAGAACTAAAGTCTGCAAGTGGATGCCTTCAAAGGAAAAAGAGTCACGATCCTCATGAGGGCCACTGGTGACTTTGCACAGGCCACAAGTCATAATACCCACAGTTTACTTGCTTCAGTTCTGTGATGCTCATAGAATAAAGCTTGTTCAAAAAAGGACTGCCAGCTTTTACTTAACTAAAAACTTTATGTTGACTTTTTTTAATTTCAGTATCTACCCCTCAAAGGTTGTAACAAACATTTAATACCTAAAAAAAAAAATCTATCAAGAGAATCACAGTTCATAGGACAATCAAGTGTGTGTTGTTTCAGAAGTCTACAAACAAAGCAAGTAAGCAGCTAGTCAGGACAGGTAGTCTCCAATTGCTAAAGCTASCAGGCTACTTACTCTKCCAAAAATWAACCTATTTTTAAGGGTACAAACATGCTATCAAAAGTTGATAGACAGGAAGCCAGTCCTCAAAAAAAATATAAATAATTTTAAAAATAATGATAAAACCCACTAAAGTGGATGTGCTGTTCAATTTCCTCCTAAGTACTATTACAGATTTCTCTCAATGAGGATACTGATGAAATAGTAAGATTGTCTTTGGATACAATTCAGAGAAACTTCCTTCAGCTGAAGCCCAAGCACAAGAGCCAACAATAAGCTATTCCCAGTATCCCACAAAGAGTACATGTTTATATACAAATCACATCTACACACATTATTTTCTACATGCTTTTGGGTGCTTCTCTAAGCAGACAAATTTACCAAGTCACCTCTAGACCAAGCTTTAACCAGGCAGTAATTTTTCAACAGTAATTTCTTGTAGTTCATTCGCTGTCCACACCAGTATATTAAATATTTATAGGGAATAACTTCTCTTGATTTAACTGTCAGTGTTTCTTCATTAAACCAGTTGGCTGGATCTTACACGACTTGGACAACAAAACTCTTTTCCACTGGATTATGCTAGGCTTCTTGGACAGACGAACTACTACTTCCAGTTACAAACTCAAAGTTCATCCAGAGAAGAAAACTGACCAGAGAAAAACATTTCAGATTAACCATACCAGCAGAGTTCACAAGCAACATGAAACATTACAGAAGTCGTAGGAAAAAAAACTTGGTTCCTGCATATCTGCCACATGAAACATCTGCATGCTGTTACACTGCATGGGGCTGTTAGGCTGGCACAACATTTAATCTTGTCACTGGAATAGGGTTTATGCCACCACCCAAACACTGGCACATTGCTCCTAATCACAGGACTCAAACAAAATAAGTTAACTGAAACCACTTGTGGAGACTTTACATGCCTGGTTTTTGTCCTGTAGCAATTATCCTGACTTAGCAACATTCCAACTGCATTTAAGATGTACAAGCCAGCTTGCAATTACARATTTCCACTGAATTAGTCCATCTTTTACTAATTTTATAAATTAGGACAATATTTAAAAGGTCTGGACATAGCAAGAAACAAAAAACTTCATTACAAAAGCCAACTACTCATTGACATGCATTTTCAAAGACACATTACATTCTAGCTAAAATTTACCTTGCTAACAGACCTCAACATACAGAGAACAAATTTTCAAATCAACATTGAGAGTAATTAGTGCAAATAAATTCTGGAGTCTATGACAACTACAAAAACACCCACAGCATTTCCCCTGGACACACTTACTTGCCAGAAGCCAGTTATCTTTCTCTAGTTTCAGTCTCTGGAGAACCCTCTGCACATGCTCCAACTGCTTCTTCTCCTCTTCAAGGAGCTTGTCCTGCAGAGCTGTACAACGTTCTTTTTCTTTTTTCTTTTTATTTGGAGGCTATAAAATATCAATGTAATTTATTTAGTATTACACTAACATTTACTACAGACAGAGCAATAAATTCCTGGTAATATTAAAGAATACTTGAAAAACCTCTCATTTCACTCAAAAATGTTCTRCTCTAGTAATCAACTGACTTTACGAACTCTGGTACAGCATAGTTAAGTCAAAAGGGAATAGACAAACCATAGATACAGGTGTCAAGACCTGCTTTCTGAAACTGATTTTCCAGTAATTWTCACTTAGTGGAATCACTWGTAYTTTTAAAATGGGAATTATGAAAAAWGTCAATCCAAATTATGTTAATGTGGGAAATCAGAATGGCTGAACCAGGTGACAAAACTTCCAGATCTAAACAACTTTAATGTAATACTACATGAAAAGAAGCTCTCTCAAGGCTAGAAAGTTTAAACTGGACCAGAAAAATATCAACATACCATTTCCTGATTGTCATCTATGGCTTTCATCTGGACTTTAAGYTTATTGACTTCTCTGTCATAGCTGCTGTGGGGCACAGCAAGGTCATACATTGTCAAAGACCAGAATGTGGCATAAAACTGAGGGCTGATGTCATCCCAAACTTTAGGGAGGTGCAGAGAAATCACAGCTTCGTGAACAGGAGCCATCACCAGCTCACATGATGTAATGTATTTGTGAACTTTGTGCTGCTGTTTATTTCCCTTCTCAGCTTTTTTTAGTTCATCATACTTTGACTGTGGATAAAAAATATAAAAAATAAAAAATTGTAATCAATATACACAAAAATTAAACTTTTCTCGAAAACCTTTCTATACAACATTTACACACGTGAAATGTCAGTACATAAAGTGCTGGAAAACCTCATACAGAATCTTTACTCTTCATCCATACTGGATGAATTTATTTATCTTTCCTCACTGATGCTGCTACCTGTTTGTTACAGTAACACATTATACTACACCAAGTAAAAATTGCTCTCCATATTTAACTTTTTAGATTCAGGGACMAATTTCTTTCTAAGGTTTCCTGAGATACCCCAACCCTTTGGCAATTGCAATGCTTTCTGCCACAGCAAAAATCTATCCAAAACACCTGCAGAAGAACTTACACTTTTGAGGGAACAAGGTGGGAGAGGACTCCTACTGAAAACCCAAGACAGCTGAAGAGGTAACTTCATTAGCTACATGTTCTGTCAGTTGTGTCAAAGTGGACACATGGACCACATTTTTAAGACTGAGGACAACCTGTTCAAGCCCACAGCTTCTATTTCTAATTCTACTCATAAAACTTGGCAAGCTTTATTTTAGCAAACAAACTCTATCTGGAAGCAGCCACGTGTACTGATAACAGGTACCAGAGCAGCACTTSRAGCAGACAAATGGAAGAGCTGTACTCACTGAAATGTGGTGTGCATACATGGGTCTTGAGAGGAAAAATGCAGCATCGTGAGGTGTGTGAAACTCATTACAGAGAACATCAATAGAAGGCACTCGCTTAATGTAATCCTCTGTGCTTAGATTGGATGCTAAAAACCCGCCAAATTGTACCAGGGTGTCATGGCACTACAAGTGAAAGATACAAGAAATTAGCAAACATTATTGTTGTGTTTAACATTTAAGTCAGGGAGACTTTGAAAGCTTGGGGTTTTTTTTTTCTATTTTGTTTCTTGTTGAAAATGCTAACACCAAATAGTAGAGCAAGAATTKTCTCATGTGGGAAGAACAACAAAATTTAAAAACCCACTGCTAGAAAAGCCAGCAGAATTTAAGAGCATTCTGTTCTACCAGAATGGAATGCAACTAATTCGTACTGCCCAAGGCAGCAAAAGAATTCTTTCTTAAAGAAGGAAGTTCCACTACCAAATTAAATTAGCAAAACACAGACACTTAAGAAATAAAAATTTAACTTTTTATAACAAAGCATGCTTTGCTCTTTTACTGAGAAGTTTCCTGTCAATTTAATATACTTTCAATACACCCATATATTTTAATAGTACAATCACTGCAATTATTTAAAAAAAAATCTTATGTATTTGTATTTATTGTACTGGGTTCTTATATATAATGTTAAAGATTTTTTATGTGCTGAAATCTTACACATTGTGCTGATACTCCAGAAGTTAATAAAAAGGAGGGGTTCTCATAAATATATGTATTTTTACTYGCCTGATCATACAGTTTTCCCACCAGCTTCAGATGTTTTTCCCCTCCTTCTTGAAATATGACACCATTTCTCTGCTGAGCCATAAGCAAGCACAGYGGGAGGGCAAGGTCATGGTCCAGTAACGCATCTTTCAATCTCTGAGATGATTTTTTTGTATTCCTGATTTGGCCAAAGTACCCACCCTGCACAGAAAAAGTTAYCCAAATTGGAAAATAGTGCATAACAAATGGAATCTGTGTGTGCTGACTGCAGAAACTCAGATGAATTAACAGCAGTAGTTTCCTGCCTATCAGTAAAACTCTGGATCCTGTACTGCAATGTAAGTATAGAATAATCAGWAACTAACACGTCTTGCATGCTGTTCATTAGTTTTTGCTACTCTCCCCAAGCAAGGCTGAGCTAGGACTGCAGCACATCCAAGCTCAGTGGCTGCTGGAACACACAGCTCTGTCGTGTAACACTCTTGTTAASATGAGATGCTGTGATACACAACTATAAAGGTCCATATCTACATTGCCTTGGCTGCCTGTCTCAAGGCCTGTGAACTCAAGAGAGGGCAACCGATGAGAGCACACACCTTTCTCAGCTATGCAGCCAGAGTTCTTGAGCCAGAGCCTTTAGAACCACCATTAAAAAGCAATAGTAATTATTACATATAACGTAAACACACCTCAGCTTTCAGTTGTTCTCCACCTGTCATGGCTTCCAATTGTTCCATTGTCATTTCTTCAGTGATTTCTATCCCTGCCATTTTCTGCACCACTTCTTTTAAAATAAGCAAATCAAAGCTGCAAAGAAAACAGAAAAGTGAAGTAGAAACAAGACAATTTGTTTATGAACTGGAAGCTCTGACATTCTAYATTACAAAGCAGCACTACAGTGCATATTAAATAACATTTTTCTTCTTTTTTCAAGAAGAAACCGCTATGCCAAGCACAAGGATTTCTTTATTGCAAGTAAAAAGTTAATACTTAAAAGCAATGCAGGCATTCAAGAGCCAGATTTCAGAACCCCTTCAGAAGAACTTCATAGTTTTTGAAGATGGTAGTGAATGTGGTGCTATTAACTTTTAATTATCCACAAATYAATCATAGAGTTTATTGCTCCCTTTTGCTGTTTTCCATGTTTTAAATTGTATCTATACAGTTATTTCAAGAACATGAAATATTTCATATTTTATTAAAGTTTCTAGAACAGTACACAGCCTTAGAAAGGCACTAGCAAAGTTAGTCTGGAGAGGTTAGTTGGAAACATGGAAAACATCTTTTTACTTGAAACACAGAAAATACTTCAATAAGCATCCTGTCCAGAGACTAGGCTTTTATTCCTGCTCTGAATTCCTTAAGGACAATGACTTTTCCTCAACAGAAGTATAGTAAATTGTACCCCAATCACAAAAAGCAGCAATGTTTTCCAGTAACTTCTGAAATTTGTGTGGCCTTCTTACAAAAGGCATTGACCCCTGCCTTCCAAAATGTTTAAAGATGAACAATGTCTCATCTTTAAATAATTTATATGGCTTGTATTTTTGTTTCCTGTTCCAACCGTAATTATGTTTTCTACCTATGAACTGTGCAATATCAGCAAATACTCCAATTCAAATATGTGAATTGTGCAGTCCAAAGAAACTGGTCATACTGGTAAATCCATTTTATTTTTATGATTCCAAATCCTAAACTGATTTTTCTTCTCCAAAATACTTACAGTCATGATTTTGGGGAAGACAATAAACATTATTTAGCCTTCCTTTGCAGCTCAATGTGATTGTGCCATCATCAAAACAAAGTAGGGACAGGGAATCCTATGAGACTGAATGTCTATGTTGCAGGGAAGGGGAGAAAAACCATATTTCTCAAAATAAATACCCTAAAATAACATGCTGTGTTWTCACTACTGGTAAGCTGCCTTTCAATAACCGTATAGGGATTCCTAACAGAAAAAAATGGATACTCACCTATGTGATAAAATTAAAATTAAGTAAGTAAATGAAGCAATAATATTAAGTGACAACTTAATGGAAAAAGAAATATTCAWATTGCAAACCTTGTTTTGATTTATGATTGACATTGACACATGAAGCAATTCAACTACCACTAAATAAAMTGGATAAAGTAATCAAATAATATTAAAATGTTAAGAACCATCTCTGCACAAAAGACRTTATGAGAAAGGAAAAACAAACTGTAACAATCACACTGCTTTATATCATGGATATTTATTTTTTATGTAATGTACAATAACTTCTATGATAAAATTAAAACACTGGCAGTTTTCTTCCCCCTGCCTGGTTAACTGTTAAGAAAACTATTAAAATAAATTAAAGATGAAAAATCAGTGCTTCGAGAGTGTTACAGCYATACAGCTAGAGGAAAAGTAATGTACTTAAGAGGAGTGTATCAGTCCTTCTTTCTGTTATTTAACCTTCCCGGTATTATGAATGGAGTTTACCACTGCACAAGCAACTACTACACGGAGTGCCAGTGTATCAGCAAACAGCCAAACAACCCTTTATAAAAACTGAGTTTTTAAGGATCCATTGTGCAATACTTGCCTTTTCCCAGCTTTCAGCTGGTTGGCTACATACTGCAGGAGGCCTGCAAGTTCAATTGGGTATTTTCGGAAAACGGCACCACAAAAGCTTGCCAGACCTAAAGCAAAGAGAAACAGCTGTGACTGTGCCTCATGAGATACTGATCATTAAAAAACATTAACAAACTGCATACAGCATCTTAGCAATACATGCATTTTTGGAACACAAAGGAAAAAAATATTCCTATTGATTAAACTTGCCAGCTCTCCATTTTGTTTAAAATACTAGTCAGGAGGTGCAAGTGAAATATTGATCATAATGATCAATAGTGGAATAGATCATAGGGAGGGTGAAGTATTTTAAAYATTATTGTAATAAATAAAAGAAGAATACTAACTCTGCAGCCAGCTTGAGATTGTAGTGTCATCATGCTTCATTCTCTCCTTCTCAGGGTTTGCCAATGCTTCAATGATACAATCTTTGGTGGAGTTAAAGAGACTATTTTTCCTCAACTTACAAGCACAAAAGTTACAGAGATTTGTTTCTCTGGCTCCACGATTTGTAATCTCTGAATGTGATACATAAGTATAGCAAGAACTTGCATAGTTATGGTTTAAAAGAAATAAAACCATGAAATAGTAACTGAAAATCARTATTTACCTCACTATTTACAAGATCACTGCTTTCAAGAGTGAAAGTAGTAAAAAAACATTAAAAAAAAGAATTTTCATACTGTGAAAGAACTAACAGAGTTCTATAGCCCACTGCATATGCAAAGGTATTGTGCAAACTTCACTAAAATTACCAGCAAAAAGCAACAAGAATAGAAAACAGAGACAATATTTACTCACAGACAACAGATTTAATCTGGCCACAARTGCAGCTTTATCAATAAGTGATGCAGTGATTTACATTAAAGGATACAAGCCAAGACATCATAGTTCAGGGAAGTGAGGTATTTCAGTGAATCAACAACTGGAGTTATCAAGTTATCGTATTTTTGTATTTGTGAYAAAATCTGAAAGTTACAAAAGATACTCAGCTGAAGAGGGTCAGTAATCCTTATCTCTCACATCACAAAATAATGTAACAATACTTGTCCTCAAAACCTACACAAAACATGCTTAAAATTAATTTTTCAGAAGGTCCTAAACAACCATCAAAGTAAATAGGCAAAATCCTCGTACCTTAAAGATACCAGTGAACCATATCTCTAATGTCTAAATGTCTCTAATGCTCTGTATAGCAGTATTAATTTTTTCAAGTAAAATCTAAAAACTGGTAAATCAATACCCTTAGGCCACATTTGTGAATAAGACGAAGGCCTATCAATACATATTTACACCTCTCAAGCACCCTCTAACACCAAGGAATCTTAAAAATCCTTCCCAACTTCATAGGTATATTTCAGACTTCAAAGCTTTAAGTTTTCTTTTAAAAGACCTTGATCCATCTTCACCACACTCACAGACAACTGCCAGAGCAACTTAACCTGAATTAGCATTAACCTGATCAGCCATCCCTGATGGCTGACACCCACCYGAGACCCACCTCTGCTATCTCAAAGTAAATTTTTCTCTGCAGTTGGTTATTCAATAGCTGTTTTCAGATTTAGTATCTCATCATTAACAAAGCATTATTAACTCATATTAGTATTTCACGATGTGCATTACTAAAAAATTACTGTATTGTAAAATTCACATCAAAAGTGAAAAATCATAAAATCAGAGCAGCAGGTCCTTTTCCTGATGTTCAGTATCTGTTATTAGGATGAAACAGCATTCAAATACATGTATCTACATACATAATCAAATAAAATTGTAGGATTGCTGTGGCTCAGCTTCCCAATTTGTCTCCCAGAGGGTTTCACATTTTCCTTGGTTAAACGCCTGTAAAAGACAACAGAGAATATTTTGTTGCAACAGCCAAGCTAGAAAAATATTAAAACAGCAGATCAATGCCAGTGAAGAAATACCTTCGTTAATCTCAGTTGGTGATATGCAATACACTGTACCAAAGCTCAATATTTATTTATGGGAACAGACCACTTACTTCATGATGTATTTGGCTCGGTCTATGGTTTGAGCTTTAACTTTCACAAGAAGAGGGTGACTATTGTACGTTTCATTCTTCCATTGCCCATAGAGACGGTACCTGGAAAGGTTATACAGGAATTTCAGTACAGACAATTCACCAGCCCATTCCAAAGGAGAGAAACAAATCATTCTACTCACCGGTACTGGTATGGAAAGGTTTTGAACATCCCCCATAATTCCTCAGACATGCAYGCATTGCAGTCCATCAGGGAAAGAGATGGAAGCAAGACTTGATCAGTAATACTCAACAAGCAGCTGAACAGTGTCTCCTGAGATAAAGAAAAAACCCCAAGGTAACGATCAGGAAGTGYCTCAGAGGCGATATTACACATGCAATGAGCAAATGCACAAATGGAACATTTTAGCAGATTGATAAAAAAACAAGCACACCACAAGAGTAAGACTTCCAMAGCAAAACTTCCAAAAAATCTAAAAAATACCTAGAAGTAGCTCTCATCAGAAATCATTTAGTAAATAATTTATGGACTATATATATTGCCAMCATACTTGAACAAAGCTGCTGAAATCTTCAGCAGGTTGCATTCTTTTTTAAATCAAATATACCATTAAAAAATTGACGTTTTGTGGAGCTGCATTAAGTGCAACACAGGAGAAAATAGATTTTGGTAACTGCTTTCAATATATTAAGGCATTCCTCATCTCTACTTACATTTTCAAAATTTCAGATTAAAACCTGAAAGCATTATACACGTGCCCAAGACACGGTACCTATTTCCATGTTTTCAGTATCCTATCCTTAYCCTTTCTTAAATAGTTCTCTTTCCCACTGAGCTATTTTAAAATAACTATAGCAGCAATGAAAAAAAATCAAAATGCAAAATCCAGAAGAAATTTATTTTCTCTGCAATAAATCAGGAAGTCAGGATAAGCAAGAAAAAGGAGGAATAAGTAACAATCAAAACTGCAGAAACTTCATATTGAAAACTTGCTGATTAAAAAAAAAACAAAACATTTGTTTCTATAAGTTAGATTTCAACTGCACACTTGGGTTTCATTGTGAATGATCTTGATAATAAATTAGAAAATTCTGAGGTAAATAAATTAAGCAATTAAAAAAAAATAATTGTACTAATAAACACCTTCCCGACTTCCAATCTGTCTTTTTCTCTATGCTTTTCCCCACCATGAAAAGTGTAATTACAGAATAAATAGCTGGAAGATTTMCAGCTGATTCCAAGCAAATGAGAAGTAAAATGCACATTTGCTCACAATCTTGCATAAAAACACCTTCCTCCAAAATAAACTCACCATTTTCTCTTTATCTTCCTGTTTGCTTCCATCAGACTGAAACTATAACAAAGACAACCATGTTAATTGTAGCAGTTAATGTAACAGTTACAGTTTCAGAGCAGGGCCATCTCAGCAAAAGCATAAACCTGAAGAGCCAAGCATCTCTTAAATGTTTCATTTGCCACATCTCTCAGCATTAAAGTATTTTTAAACAGAAATTCAAATGCACAAATGAAATGCATTCCTTACACATACAGAGGCTTTGCACAATTTTGTCCAAAAAGGAATAATAGCTAAAGCTACAAGGAAACTTCCTATTACATATAAAGTATCAAATTTTCTTACTGGAGAGGAAAAGAATGCCTAAGCATTCACCTTCTACCTAAAAAAATCTCACGACTTCTGACACAATTACCAACAGCCATAGATTATTTCCCCATCCTTCTCTCACAGTAACATTCTCTTAAGCTCTTAGTCTTCATTATTGAATTAAATTTTCTCTCTGCTTGCTCCACTCACCATGAAAAGCATATTAAGCTATCACACCAGTAAGTGCACAATTATTTTAAAGGTACACTTTAGCATGAAAGCTGCAGAGCAATGTTAGTAGTCTAACTTTTAAACTACTGTATGGGTTAACTTAGARTCAAATTACCTTCAGTTATAAGTATTTCTACTGTGTGTTAAAAAGTAGTTTCATAACTAGAACATGCTGATGACAACAATGCATTAAAAATAACTTTCCCTAAGTTACCTTAACCACTCTGTCACTGACGAATTTCTTCACAGCTCCAACCTAGAGCAAATAGCTAAAATGTTGCTCATTCTTGTCAGAAACACATTGAATTGTTATATAAATATATTTGCAGTAAACCTGCACAAGAGATTCCTATAACCAATAATCTCCAATCCACTGTATATATCTACACAAAGAAAGCAGTTCTAATAGTCTGCTGACAGCAACAAAATGCATTAATCCTTTGAAATAATAACTTTGAAATTAAATGCACTGTCAGTGCAACATAGCCATCACTCAAATGATACCAATCTTCTCACTGGCCAGCAAGAAATGAGATGCTACAGAGTCAAGTGTATTTACCATTGGAAAATCTTACCATTCTGAAAGAGAACATGCAAAGAAATAATACATACACAGAGATATGGAAGTAGGGAAATAYTTGAAGTTTCCATGACTTCATTACAAAGATTACATGGAACCCAAAGTTATTGTAGGTCTGTCACCCTATCACTGCATCTTGGAACCTACTAAAACAAATTCTCTTGACAAAATATGCTACTTTGAACAAAAAGATCTTCAATCCCAAGAATAATCCATGTTCTTAGTTCAGCATCATCACGTATAGCTGGACATGAAAGTCTCCCCTCAGGTGGTATATAAATTATTAACATTCCAATATTTATTAGTGGAGATTGAAATAAAAATACTTTTAAGGAAACAGAAGTTATAAAATTTAAAACTTCCCTTCCAGTACCACTAAGATCAATGAACTTCTTCAATTTTCTGCCATAAGATAAAATGCTGGGTATCAAAACCATGATTTTTAAGCTTTGGGAAGGTGGACTGGTCATCAATAATAACAGTAATTCAAAAATTATTTATTCCAAAGTTTCTCTGAGCTGCTATTTTTTAAAAAAAAGTTTAAACCCTCWGTTGTTGACTTGAGAATAAACCAGAAACTGCTAGTTAAATAGCAAATTGCCAGAAAAGTGGCTAAAGAAATGATTAGCGTCAGTTTGAACTACCAAGTACATTTTAAGGAAGTTCAGAATATAAATTCAACTGGCAGGCTTTTAAAACGGGTCATACTGCCAAAACTTCAACAGACACATGGTAAAGATATGGTCAAAAGACAGTAACCAATCTCAAGAGATCAGTTTACTTGTGAAGCTGGCAACTTGATTTCCACATTGAACTCATCCTTAGCAGCATCTAAAGAATTGTCACTGACACAAGATCAATAGCAGCAGCATTTTAACTAAGCAGAACGGGGGAAAATACCATGAAGTAAAAGGATGCAACATCCCCTACTTCCAAAGCAACCTAACAGCTGGAACAGAAAGCTGAAATTATTTGTACTGCACATGTATTGGGTCATCAATCCTGACTACATTGTTGCTGTAATAAGGTGAAAGACTCCTGGCAGTCAGGACCATATGTCTGTTGGGTTTTTTAATTACACAAACACAGATGTTAAAAAATATGAAGGCCATTAGCATAGGATATTGCTAAATATCCCTGGTTATAAACCATAAGTGCCCTAATTTGTTCATAAAAATGTTCATAGATATAAAATTGATCAAAAAGTAAAATAAGATTCTCCAAGTTTGCCCTTAGTCAAAATTTTCTTTTGTTACACCATTTGAATATCTACACAATACGAAAGACAAGCATTTTTTGACATGAGAACAATTGATATTTTTCACATTTTGACCAGCTGTTTGTCATACCAACCTCTTTCATAAATGCTTTTCCAAGGCGCACRACTTTTGCAAATAAAATGGGATCATGGGACAGATGAGGACCAAGGTAACAAAGCATGTTGAACACTTCCTTTCTCAACTCCTCAAAACTCTCTGCTTGTTTTGGTGCTCTCTTGTTTGGCAAAGAAGAAATCGGTGACCCTTTAGCTCCTTTAGGTACACCAACTCTGAAAAATAAAACGTGCAGCACTTTACATAAAATACAAGTGAGAACTTTAGAAATGTATCACTAATTAGGCTAATTACTGAATTCWTGCTTATAAAGAAATCATTTCTTCCCCAAGTAGAGCAGAACTGTGGCTGTCACTTTACCTGCGGTACAGAGGCTCAATTGTCACATGGACGAGCTGGCAAAGCGCGATGGCGATCGGCTTGTGCGAAGTAGCRTAAAACGGAGGCATCTGATCCATAATACTTTGTGCATGGTGCCAATCACCAATTTTTAATAAGGCTTCCAATAAGCCAAGTTTTTGATTATCAGGAGGCTGCAAGATAATAAAAAGTGTGTTCATAAAGTCTCCTTAATACTTCTCCTTAAGCACCTGCAATCCACAGCTAGAGGAAAAAACCTTGCACTTCAACTGGGTAATAAAAACATAGGCAAAATAAAACTCAGCTAGACATTTAGACAATAAGCAGACTTCCAAAGAAATTATAAACCATTCCATGTAGAATTTAACATCTAGATCATAGAAAAAGTTAAAAATAAAACAGAAATTTATAAAGTTGTCTGATGTATGTCTGATCACATACTTCTCAAACTGTCAATCTATTGCAGCTTATTTCCTTACAGGACATTTTAATAACAATGCAAGCATTCAACAATCCTTTGCTGTGTGTTTTTCTGGGTTTAAAAGCACAAACTTCTCTTGCAAAAGCAGATTAAAAATAAAAAAAAAAAAAGCCAAGCCAAACTCAAACTTTTCTCTTAGTATGCCTGAGCCACAAGTTTCACAAGAGCATGTATTCTAGGAGACTCTACATTTAAGTGCAAGTCTACACTGAGTTTTCCAAATAACCCTTTTGAGGGTTAGAAGGCAGAAGAGGAAACAGGACTCCACAAGTAAGGTCATGCCTTAAAGCACTTTTTCAGGRGCATGGTATTGATATATTTTATTGTTATAAATTGGTTTTCCCTGGCCCCTAAGGTAAAAGTCTATTSCTAAGTGACTAACAGTAAGGAAAACTAGCTCTAAGTAACTACAAGCTATGATGATGGYTACACCTAGGTAAGGAAGATTACAAGTCTAGGACAAATAATTTTATTATTTTAAAGCAAAATATCATTTTATTTAAACCACACAAGCAGACATGGCTGACAAGAACAATAATTAATTACAAATTAACAGACAGACACTTGAACGGTTCTAGAGTTTGCGTGGCTTTTTTAATGGGGTTTTTTTTCCCTATTGAAACTTCTTTATTACACTGGCAAACATTTTTCTCATAGCTTTGATAATAGAAAACAGCATAGCACRTAGTAATATGCACAGGAAAGCTTCCCATCAAAACAAAATGCTGAGACCTATTCTATATTCATGTTGAATGGAGCTCACACACTGCTTGACTGGTCAGTGAGCAAGTTCTGACACAAGCTCTCCAAAGCCAAGACATGCCTGGCCCAGAGGGGTCAGTCTGGAATTGCTGTCAAACCCAGTCCTGCCGCCCACAYTCCGACCTCTCCACATCTCCTATTACACAGTTATGGCAAATGCATCTTAAAAGGCAAAAGTAGATAATGCATTTGTCAAGACTGAATTACTCAYATTAGAGTCATAAGATAATAATGAACTTTAACCACACAAAATAAGCACTCTGTGGATTTAAAAGAAAAGTCAGGTCAATAATTGTTAAACACTGCTTTTCTTAGGCAGGCATTTATTCCACAGTACATTAAAATGATTTGCTGGGTACARTGTACCTGAATTTAGACTGTCTGTCAACAGCTTTCACATATAGTTACTCCCCTAACTGCTATGAAGTGCACACCTAAGCACATACAAAAATACTTTTAACACAGAAACAAGCTTTTCAAGAAACAGCATGCATTGCATAACAGTGYGTCCAGTCACAGAAATTGGTTTTTGTTAAGTACACCTCTTAATTTTCCCATCACACAGGCTCAGTCATTCTAATCCTTCAGAAAAATGCTGCACTTTCTGATAGAGCTTAAAATTCCCTAGTTCTTAATTCTAAAGCTTAGCCATAAAAACTGCCTTAATTCCTCTGACATTACTTGCAATGCATACACTGCCCACATCCCATCAAGAGTTTATTTTTCTATCAGAACAGTGACAAACACGCTTCAGAAAATTCTGGGCAGCCCCATCTGACTGCAGAGGTGAACCAAAGCAATGTGGTGTAATAAAAAAGGAGGTGTAATCCGAAATTTAAAGTGGGTGAAAGGAATTGGTTTAAGCAGCAGCTGTGGCTGCAGCTGAGAGCCAGAGAGCAGTAACTGTATTGGATGCCTGAAGGAAGAAAATGGAATTAGATTTTTCAAGCTAGGCAAGAAAAATGAAAGGAAGAAGGAAGGTCAGAGATTAACAGAATCAAGGTGAAGTAGAAGTAGGAATGGGTAGACAAACCAGACTGATAAGGAATCCAGGAGGATACAGAAAATCAAGAATGGAAACTGTCAAGACTGATGGATCCCTCCCCCCACTCCAGCGTACCACATAAAAACACAAATATCAAGCTTTGATTTTACTTTTTTTGTTTGTTTTAAATAAGATATTTAAGAAGTACTTAGGCACTCAAATGRAGATGACAACAGAGTGGCCACTAAGAGATTAAATAATTTGATTTCTAAAATAAGGCTTGGACGTGCTATACCAAATTAGACCTAGGGCAACATGAATATGACATAGTAGGAACTTAAATGAAGAGTATAAATTTACACCTATGGAGATACAGATTTGAAGGAAAGCACAGTGAACAGTTAAAATTAAAAATGTTTAACTACAACCTTTTTCTACAATGCAGGATAATTATACCAACATTTCTAAGTTTGGCAATTCTCTACATCCCAGTTCTTGATTGAGAGAAATAAGGAATAAGCTCTTATTAATGTCCTTATTTTTATGAAATCAACTAGGATTATACTATCACCAATCCCAGAACTGCATTTTTTAAAGACTGTGAAGTGTATGAATGCTGGGACATACTTAGTGGAGCTGATACAACAAAAARGGAGAGAAGAAATCAATTAGCCATTGAACCAAGAATATTTTATGTGCAGAAATCCACAACAAACCCCRAACTGTGCATTTTTGCACATTCAATATAACAGAAGTGAAGTCAAAGGACAAATACAAGSCATCCAAGAAGTACATAATTATTTTTCAAATAAATACAAGCATGTTTCATAACAATTGTTTTGTTTAATTAGATGTAATTTAAATTAATATTATTGAAAAGAAAGCTACTCGGACCCACCTTTTCAGTTTTCTCCTCCTCTTTTTCCTTTTCTTTCTCTTTTTCCTCAGTCTTTTCAGATGATAAGACGACCATTGTAAGTTTTCTGACAATTTGTTTAGCTTCCACTATCTCTCGCTTGTGTTCCTCAATGATGGCATTATCCCCTGGCAAAAGCTGAAAAAACCAGAATATTATATCTGAAAATTGGAAGTGACCAACTGCCACTGCGGATGTCCTTCCCTGATACTAATCAGACAGTCTTTCAGGGAGTCAGCTTCTTTTCCTGTCACTGTCATCCCAACAGGGAATTACACTAAAAACAGACTATTCTGAAATCGAAATAATATCATTCTACTTCTTCACACCTTTCGTTGTCTGAGCTCCCCTTGCCCTCCCCAATTCACCACTCAGCTGCAGCTTTACGGTGACAATTATGCACATATTCAGTGATACTATTAACATAACTCAGTGCCTTTAATCCAAGCCATTATTCAAAATATTGCYCATCTGAAGGGAAAAAAATTTAATCACCAAGGAAAACCARGTAACCTACTCAGCCACACATTTTGATTGCACCTTTATTTTAAAGAAAYACMATTTTTTAAAGCTTACCAAATTTTCTATTYATGAACAATGTGGGTTAAACACAWGTAAGATCTGTTCWTTAAGAAATCATCTTGAATACAAGTACCTAGTATGAAAAAACCTCAGCAGTCTTGTACTTGAGAATAATCAGGGTGAGGATTATGAATAACTCAAAAGGACAAGTTGTGAGACAAAAGAAAAGCTCTTTTTCTGACAAAGCCACACTYCAATTTAGCTCCTGAAACCAAGCTCACACTTGTCCTGCAAATAAGTAATCAAAACTTACTGCAGAGTCACAACCTCTTCGATACAGTCATCTTTAATTCTAATGGTTTTAGTGAGAGAAAACTTTTACTGTTTTTTCTTTGCCCAAACTGATCATAGAAGGAGGTAAGACAGTAGAATTCCTCCACTTCACAGAAATTTGGGGAAGAATAAATCCCACTTGGAAAAGTAAAAGGTTTAAAGGGCTGCAATTTTCTCATTTGGAAACASAGGAAACTCACTAAGATTAACCAAGAAGAACCAAGTGTGGAATTCCAATGGGTAAATTGTATCTTCAAGATGCCATACATTCCATCTGGCTTTGTGCACATATATACACTAAATGAGAACAGCTTTTACAGGCTTGGAAAGGCAGGGGGGGAAGGGGTGGGAACTTGTTAATTATTTTACAGAAACTTTCATAGCAAGTTAAACTAAGCCTAAACTCAAAAGTGATTAGAAACAATATACCATCCCAAACATGCAAAGACAGAAACTGGCAGAGAGATTCTGGAATGAGACCGAGAATCACCATTATGCAGGTGAACAGAGCAAATGACTGCAGGGACACTCGAGCTGTGAGACAGGAAACATGCCCATACCTGCACAAGTCTGAGCTGAGATTGCTCAGGCCACTGCAGCCCCACGTCTGAGCATGTCTCGTAAACWCACAAACATTCTTTAAAAAACAAGCATTATCATCACACATTCCTCACTCCACACCAATTATCTGAGACATGCACTCCTACTCTTGCTCCACCCAACACAKTTTTAGCCAAAATACTCCTATGAAGCCAGAGACAGTTATTGACAAGTCAGACTGTGGCTAAGGCTATAAAATGCCACACAAAGTAATGGCAGGACTGCCTWCCAAACCTTCCACAGATGCAACTGGGACTAATTCCTCAATGTCGATGCAAGAGTTGAGTCTTAAAATTTCTAATCTTAGAATATCCATGGATATTCTGCAATTTAAAATTCTTCTATAATGTGAAACTAATCTGATAACTATAACATGCTATTAACCATTTGTCAAACTGGAATGCTGGTTGGTTAAGTCTGTCAGACTACAGAGAGTAAGCTTCTGATTATACCTGAACACCTAAGTCCATTTGCTTTCTTCAACCTTAACAAATGATCRGAATTCTTGTAGAGACTGAAAGACCTATTCAGAAACAAGCATTAAAAAAAAAATCATACTATTGAACTAAAAGAATGTTAGGAGATGATTGTCCTACCACCTCCCCAAAAACTGATCTTGTAAAGCAAAATTCAAATTGTCTAACTCTTAAGAAAGGTTACTTGGGCATTTACTTCCAACTTCCTACTCTGCCAGARGGTAAATAGACTGGAGGATGTTAGACAGATAATTCAAATAAAGTTTATCAGCATTCATATTTCAATATGTGCTTATTTTAATATTTGGCATTAAGAAAGCACCAAATTCAGAATGTTATTAATCTGAAAATGGAGAGCTAGGGTAAAGTATATGATTTTCTTTTTATTAAATGTCCTTAGCTTTGACATCTAGCAGAGTAGTACTGCCACTTACATGAACATAAAGATCTTCCAAATCTATGAGATTATGTTGCAAAAGGACAGCAGCAACTCTGTATAAGGAGGAAGGGGTCTCACCACTCGGATCCTAAAATGGAACAACATTGCAAATTTAAGAAAAGAGCAATCAGACCACAGTAGAAGGTTATGAAAYAGGAACCAATCAAAGTTCAGATGAAACATATTAACCTACAGTTCTCCTTGTTATCATGTTACTTAACTGCTATTTATTTAACAGTTATTTATTTCTTTAACTGCTGYTACTCCCARGTCACTAACTGCAATACACATTCAATATTTTCAGAAACAAAAATGTTCAACTATCATCATACTCTATAGCGCTTGTATGCAATCCTAACTATATTTTAAAAACTTCCTTGAATATATTATCAAATATCAACCATGACTCCCMTGCAAACAGACTCTTCACTTCTGGGGATAAGTCTTATCCCCAGATAAGAGCCAGAGCTTACACAACTCTACAAATTCAAATGGAAGGTACCGAAATTGTTCTCAACATTTTTAAGAGAACATTAGGCATTCTTCTGTAAAATATGTTAAGAGACTTCCACTCAAATAATGAAGTTATTGCTTTTAATACTGGAGTATTACAACCTAAAAATTGGTTTCTWTGCAAAAAAAGAAGAAAAAACCTGCAGAAAATCTGTTACTACAGTTCAACCACCAAACCCAAAAACTAAGAATGGAAATACATTACCTGATAAAATTTGAATTTGAACCCAAGGATATGGCATAGAGTTTGAGGTTCACACATGTACATGTAAGATTCTATCAGTGGTACAAAGAAATCATCATACTCAGGCCTGCATTCATAAACTTCTAGGATAATATCCAAAACTCTGTTAGGATCAAGATTGAAACATCCTAGTGGAGAAGGACAGARCAGAAGAGTTAAACATCTGGCACTCTGACCATGACATTCTCATCATGATTCAACTTAGAAATATGGAAAAATCATTAGAAGAACTAGGTAAAAGAAGAACATTTACTACTTCTCATTTCTCTTCATAAGGAATCACTCATTCAATATCAAGAACAAAAGAATGTTCATGTATTGAACTGATACCTTAAACAGCAAAAAGCATTACTTTGTTATGCTCCAATCTGCCTGCTGAGATGACAAGCACATCCTCAAAAGATACTGCTGAAATAAGTCAAAATCACAGCATGCATATCTGAGGCTACACCATAAATTCAGTATCTAAGTTAAGTATACCTACACAACATTCCCMAAACCAACTTTTTCACAGAAACAGGAATTTCAAAACACTGTAATTCTATCCAAGGTGATCTATTCTCTGCAGTCATGAGATCATATAGGAAAACCAATGACCATATTATTTCAATAAATTCCTTACCTATTAAAGATTTGATATTTTCAAGGATTAAATCACTAGTGATATTTCCAGATAAGTCTTGACCCAGTTCTGCAATGAGTTTTGCATAACCTTCATTCTCCTCTCTTAGCAAATTAAACTTCTGTTGCTTATAACTGCAAATAAACAGAAAGTAAATACTATTGTGTAACATGCATCCAGTGAAGCTTATTTATGCTTTCAGCAATTTGTTATACAAAATGCTAATTTTGAACACRTTTTTAAGAACTTGTCATTTATCCGAGCTATTGCAAAAACTACTGAATGCAGTATATGAATGAATACCTGTAAGGTAGCAAGCACTCTCCAAACAAATCCARCTCTTCTTTTATTTCAAATGCAGACCATTAAAAAGCTTAGACTTACACTTAACAGGAAAGCTTGCTCTACACACTGCTCKGGAGAACTGCTCTGTAGCAGTCCATGCTTAAGAACCTTCTTGAGACTGAGACTGAAACATTGGATGCAGAGACAAAAACCAAACATACACCAAAAAAACATAACCCATGTTGCCCAGACTAAAATAACTGTTTGCCTCGTTASGGAAACAACAACTATTCTTAATTGATGTAACAGCAATAATTRATTTTCTCACACTTTGTAAATTCATGTGTCACAAATAAAATTAAATATTCATCCGCATATATGGAATCACTGTAGCAAAAGCCATAGCTAACATGAGATTCTGTACTTCTCAAGAGTTTGAAAACTAAGGGCTAACAAAATTCTTCTGTCAATGACAATTTAAAGTGCAACAAAACATATTTCTTAAAGAAAACTGAGTATCTTCAAAGAAAACTGAGTATCTTCAAAGAAAACTGAGTATCTTCAAAGAAACACTGCACATTAGTAGAAAACCCTGTTACCAGACTAATTGCCATTGCCCCTACCCACCCACTCCCCAAACAACCCTTGCCCCAAAACTTACAATAGTTTTGTCTTTATTTTAACAGATTTTTGATTGAACTGTTGAGACTGTTTGATGAGTCCCAATGACTCCAGCGTCTCTGGATCTAAACGCTCCTTTAGGACAGTGTCAGATACAAGATACTAAAAAACACCAAAAACACACACACCAAATTTGTCAATTACAAAGAACTAGAAACCGCACAATTATTACTTTATGCTACATGTGCATTCTGACTAYAACAGAAAAATTTGCATTTTGCTTCAAACACAGAAATAGACAAAACTGAGACACTATTAACTGAAACTGGAATTTTACAGGGGTAGGTTTTATATACAAGAGCACTTGAAAAAACAAGCCCTAGAGTCTAATTGGTGGTTACCAAGTTTACATTGCATAGCATCCTGAGACATTACCACCAAGAACTGCATATTTACAAAGCCTATTCTCATATTATGTGACAAAAGTCTTATTTTCTTATGCTGAAGTTTCCTACAAATCAAGCTTCCTCAATGTATTAGGAATGCTACTCCTAAAGACAGAGGAGGTTGCACAAAGAAGTGCAACTCAAAGCACACTTCAGAAGCAAAATTCCTGTTGCAGGTGGAAAAATTTAAGTTCTCTCAAAACTCTTTAAAAAACTCAAGGGAGAGCAGTACTATATTCTTCTATCACAACAATTTGAAGATGAATTTTTAAATAATTTGTGAAAACACTCAGTCTTTTCTGGAGAGAAAAAAAAAATGTAAGCTTCATTTTTCTTGACAGATTTTGACATGCAATTTTGCCAAAAGACTTCCTAGGTGTAACTTACCAAACAGGCCAATACCAGTTGTGTAAAATGATCCCTCTTATTTTTTTCTTCTAAACAACTTGTTTCAATATCTACAAAAGAAGATGGGGGGAAAAAAGAAATCATTACTTGTGAAATTTTGAGAGTTTCTTCTTTTAGTGACTATTCCAATAAATGATAACACAAGGCAAAGCAGCTTGTTGGTAACAYGGTAGCTTATTGCCACTTCCCACCCACGCATCCCCCATGGGGTCCACATAATTCTCACACATCCGCAAGTCTCATGAAAAGTAAAACAGAAACCAGAGGAATGCTGTAATAACTTTTCTTGCCCTTCTGTTTGCTGCAATAACGCTTATGGCAAGCATTAAAAATCAATAATAAGCACAAAAACAGAAATACGAACCGCTGAAGAGAATTGCGTGATCCTGGCCTTAAGGTAATGCTCTAATCTCTTTCCCTGTGGCTTCAGAGAACTACCATTTACTGTCTGTCTGCAGTCTTTACCAGCTATGGCTCTGTATTACCATTAATTTCTTCTGTATTGTCAACTACTGAGAACAACTCGCTCCTATGGGAACAATGGCAAGGGAAGCAAACCTTCTAAAGTAGTTTTGACAAAGCACATGATTACAGAAAGTGAGGAGCTGCAAAAGGAGTAGAAAACTCCATAAAAGAAAGCATGGCAGATATTACAATAAACAAACAAAAAACCCAGCAAACGTACACACTTTAAAATCAGACCATAGAGAGAACATCARCAACAAAAATATGAGAAAGAAGGCCCTAAAAAGACTGAAAATCAGTGATGTAGCAGGGTAGAARTGGAGGCAACAGACCAGCCAGATCAACCTGGACCTTAGCAGCCAAGACTCTCAGCCAAAGAACAAGCTGCAGTAGAAAATTAGTCCAGGGAACGAGGATGAGTAGACAAATTAAAATTCATGTTCTTTGTCCCCCAAGTTTGAAATCTAGCTCCTCAGCAAAACTATTCTGTGCTACTAGTGGAAGCATGACATTTGGCTACACACTAATTTAAAGGAAAAAAAGAAAAATAAAGAAAAATAAATAATAAAAAGCTGATAGATAAGCTAGCGTCAGTTATTCAAGCAGTTTAAGGAGCAACTAAATCTTCTAATGAAGATTAAAAAAAGACAGGACATCAGAATAATACTGCATTATGAAAACTAGTTATTACAAAACAATGATCTAAGTACACAGAATGAAACAGTACAAATAAAACAAAGTCAAATTTATCATTCAGATGTATAAAATCAAGGCTGCACATGCAAATTTAATGAGGTGGCTCGCTTCACAGGCASCCACAGCACAGAAGATGCCTCACTCCTCTAGTACACAGAACACACAGGATCTGTGATGAGCAGACCATCAAAAGAATTTTCTGAAATTTTTTGAAAAACACAGACATGAAGAAAGACAGAAACTGCAGGCAGTTAAAGCTGGAAAGCACTAGAGCAACAGCTTTGGAGCAACATTACAACACAAAAATCCAGAAGTTATCACCAGAATAAGATGTATACATCTTSAAAGCCTGCTCAGCTGGCAGATGGTGACTCGATGCCATTTGCCTTTAGATTTCTGGACAATTAGCATAAGCTCCATTTCACTAATAGTGACTGTACAGACAAAAATATTTACAGAACACATTCTGAGGAGAAGGGATCTACCTACCAGTAAGTCAACTTTTATTTAAAATATTTAAGAATGATAACATCACTAAGTCACTGATTCCATTAGCTAACATCCAACATTCTTATAAGCTAGCTCCTTTAACTATTCTTGGCAGAACAATTTCCACTGCCTTTAATAGGCAAACTGTGAGAAACTATAACAGAACAAAGCAGAATGAAAAGACATTAACAACAGAAGTACAGATACAATGAGGAAGGATCAACACATGCTTTGTAAAAAGACTCATGCTTAACAGATTCAATRACATTTCCTGAAGAAGTCAACAAGTAGATATACAAAACATATATTTCTCYGAATTTGTTGCAATACTGACCGGAAGGGAACCCAACTTACCTAATATGCAGAATACATCAGCTAGAATAGAAGGCATATCTTCTCGAAATTCCTAAGAAACAAGAKCCGACTTAATGAATACAAAAATTCCAATAGGCACACTTAGAAAATTATTCCATTATATGAAACAACACTTCATCATAAAGTTCAGATTAATTAATAATGCATATTATTCATATTAATAATTCATATCAATAACAAAGGTGCTTAATTATTGACTAATATCTAATTTAAGCGCTGTACTAATCATTGACATATAATGAAATACCATAACCTTGAAATGTAATTTAGGTCTACCTCAAGATCAGGGACAAAACCCCCTGGTTAGTCCCTCCACCTCTTCAGCCCAAGGGAACACCCTGTGTGAGGAGCAGCAGCCTGTACATTGACCTGCTCTTTCTCAGGTACCAAACACATTACAGTTTCCTACAGCAACCAAAGATGCAGCGTTGTCACATGCCACCCCAACAGCAAGGTGCACAACAGCCTTGCCTTCCCTCAACCCCAATGCTCAAGTTCAAAAAAACCTAAAAAGGTAGCACTACATTATTGCAACACATTTTTTCTCAATGTTCCATGCATGTCAAAGCAACAACTTAACAAAAATAAGAAATAATTTCTAAAATATTKTAATGTATTTTTTCTAGTTTGCTTCTTCAAGAAACAGCTGCATTTGGCAAGCTTGGATTTACAGAGGAAATTAGTTTTCCCTATTTTCTCTACTTATTCAAAGTATTTTAAGAAAAACCTTTATCAAACAAAGAATAAGTCTAATGCAATATTTCAAAGGCCATCTCAGAACTTGGACATCCAACAGTAAAATGGCAGGCACATTGTCACACATGTTATATAAACCAGTAGGTGGCATCACAGATGTGCTGGATGAACAAGTGACATTTATTTTTAGCATTTATTAAAACTTCAATCTTCACATGCCCTTTAAAAATTACTTAATTTTTAATTTATGATTAAATGAACATATCTATTCCTCACCACAAAAAGCAGAGGGAAAAAAATGAAACCCTGCCAGTCTACATTTATATCAAGCGCACACAAATGAAGAAAAAGAACTTGACAAGAATGAATTTCAGACATGGAAAAAAAATCTCTTCAATATTCTGCTTAGATTCCATTTGGTCTTTTATAAGAAGGATTTTATTAAGTATGCAATTAGTACAAACATACACTTACTATGACATCACCAAGAACATTAGAAGCTTGATCATGCTTTAAGTTTCCTCTGACAACGTGRTAAGCAAGCTCATACAACGCCTGCTGGATATCTGTTGGAAGACAAGAGATRATAAGGAACATGTTAGCTAMTCCTTTGCGTAACTGCTAAAGTAATGTTTACAATAATGCTGTAGACTTCAGACAATGGACGAGTAAAGTGGATATGCTTCCCTTACCAATAAAGGGGATTACTTTGTTATCGCTGATAGATTAAAATTGTTCATCAATATCTAAGATTTCRYACAAGCAGAGACTAAGAGATGATCCACTTTCTCTAGAGAGTTCATGGAATAACATGGGAAAATGGGAAGAAAAGCCACTGTACTGCAGAGAGTAACTTGAGTCTTGACAGTTGGCTTAATAAAGACACCTTTACCTTGTAATTCACATACATATCACACTACACATACATAGGAAACAGTCCAGTACTTTCCTTATCATGTCTCTCATAGACATGCTCTCAAAAAACACTTATCTAAAAGAAAGTAAAATTAAATTGGAGAAAAAAATGCTCAATAGGGATTATTTTTTATTTYGTTTTTAAGGRAAGTCTCCMAGTCAAGAATGCCACCTTACAAAARCTTGTATTRAGCTGAAGCASTAAACAGGCGYATTCCATTTGAGGAAAACCTTGCAATGTTAAACATGGTTGTAAAACCAGCTCTGATAAACCTGTAAGGTTCTCAAATAACAGASAAAAATGTTCTTATGATTTTTACTATATGAAAAATAACAAAACCCCATGCTTTCACCTTGAGCTTTTACCACAGTTTGCTCAAACAACATTCAATAACAAGTTATACAGAACATAATGCCTTAAACCAAGTACTCAACAATGTGGTGACTGCAAACTTCTGTGAGTGAATTAAAACAATTTATTTTTTTTAAATATACAGGACAATTTCACACTTGCACACATAAGGGTTCATATATTTAACTTTAAAWATATATATATAGTTTGCATGTYGATTTTGCAAACTGGAATTCCATTTACTACAGCACAGACCAAATACTGGACGATGCTGCCACCACCCATTACAAAGAAACCTCTGGATGTCTGAAGGAATTCCTTGTTGTGGATGTTTGTATCTGCAGTATTCACCTTTAGCACACACTAATGGTCACCATACATGAATGTTCCAAGCACATACATGCAGAGGTACCATAATCAACTGTTTCCAGGCTTGTTTTTTATTCAAGTAAAACCAACAAGCTACACAACTTACCTCTGAAACCCACATCATGGTTTTTGTTTTCACTGAGAGCACGACACAGCTGCACACTAAAATAAAAATTTAAAAAAAAATATTAGATATTAGCATAYATACACATATGTTTTGGGGTTCTTTTTTTGTTGTTGCTCTCGCTAAAACAGCTTTAGATTTGGGCAGTTTCAATGGATGACATTTTCATTTTTCCACAGTAAGCCCTAATTYAGAGAATTTACACAGCAAAGAAACACAAGACTCCCAACAGATCTCATACACCTATAAATATTCTTCCTAACGTGACACCTCCTTGGGAAAAATAAGAACATGAGGCAATGTGGAAACATGGAAGTACTAGCAATAACCTACTATCATTACCCATTGAGGAAATGCTTCTCATTGAATTACTATGACTACGGTAGTTTCAAAATCTCTCCTGTAAAAAAMTGTAAAATACAGTTCTGTAGCAATCAATTACTCATTCTATTTCCATTCTATATAGATTATCACTTCTCTAGCAGGACTAAACAGCAGTTCCAGCAATCAAAGGATTATAATTAGCAAATGTAAGGTATACACACCCTTTAAAGACAACTAGAAAATGGGAAGCTTCACACATAACATAATCAGCAGAAACATAGCTCAGCAAAAAGCAAAGGTATGGCTAAGACATTCTAAACACTATTAAAGAGAATGTAATGTATTTGAAAATAACCAGAACAGAAATAGCAAAATAGGGGAATAGGTATTTTATCTTTCATGAATGGTAAGTACACATTTTTTAAAGGATAGACTTTTTCCCCAGCTGCCCCCAAAGAGTGTTTCAATTCAATATAAATCAATTTTCTTAAATTTTAATTACTCCTTCATAAAGAAGGTGCCCTATAAGCACTCATTTCTAAGTGCTGTACACAAAYAACAGTAAAGTAAAATATCTGATTCGAAAAAAATTTATCTGAGATGTACACTTGGAGGCCTACACCATAGGTAGTATCATCAATCAGGTTACAAGAGCAACAATCATGTCTGCTTGGACTGATGAGTTCTTTTAAGCACATCTTAATACAAAAATCAGAATTTCAACCTCTTTCCATTCTCTTTCCAGAAGTATCAATATAGTATTAACAACTTCACATGACTTAAAGACATGGATCTTTTTGATCAATATAACAAGAAACTCTAAGATCAATCTGCAAACAATATGCTTAATATTTGCAATTACAACCCCCTGAATTATTAAATTGGAAAAAAAAACAAAAAACAAAACAAGATTAAAAAAAATTCTTTTTAAGCTTCTGTTATTTTCTCTAGGCACTCTCTCTCAAAGGAAGAACACCTTTTTTGCAGGTGCTGCCAGGCAGTACAGCTGTACTGGTTTAATGGCTTTTTGCTGCAGAAATGGGACACATTGACCAACACTTCCTCCCTTCTCAGCAGCACAGTTCCAGCTCTCCCATCAGTTACATCAGCTGAACTGACAAACCTGGCAAAAAACTGGTTGAAACCCAAGTTTTAGGCCACCTCTGCAAGTTGAGGCACTTACCAGGAGGCCACAGAAGCAYCCTGCTGGCTGAAGACAAGGCAGAAGCCCTCCTTTCCAGTAAGAACAAGCTGAGAGATTAGCTCATCTAGTCTTAGCTCAGTGCATGAAATGAAACTCAAAACAGTTGCACCTTCACAAGAGTAGAAATATCAATGTTGGTACAGTCTGTAAAGTGTTCATTTCTGACACTTATTACTCTGACATCACAGCTCATTGCTGTAAGCTTAGKATGGAGAAGTCCCCTGCTCTACTAAAAGTGACATCTCTTCATCTGAAAGCAAAACTGTGTAATAAGTGTAGAACACAAGTGAAAAATAGAATAACCTAGAAAGCAAATTTTTTTTTTTTAAATACACAGAATCACATTTGAAGACCACAGTTTAAAAATAAATGTATTTTGGATATGATGGGATAGATTTGCTTAAAACAAAAATTTGGAAGCAGTGTGAACAAGTTTGCATGGCAGAGGCAGCAGCGGAACTGAGGCCTCCCAACTCATATACCATGTCCTATAACCTCCATTTCACTCCCACACATGGATTAAAGCAGTAATTATCACAAAGTGCATGTGCCTGCTAATATTTAAGTATCTGCATAATTTAACTGATGTAGGTAGTTCTTTAGTTGAGATAATGTACAATCAATTGCATTTTGCAGTCAGGATGGCACAACTACAACTSAACTCTCCTTCCCTGATTCTCAGCCCATCACTTCCATGAGCAATGTTACAGTGTTGAGTTAAAGTAACAAAACAAGCTGGAAGTGCCTTAAAGATCAAGTCTCAAAATTTCACGTTCCCAGAATGTTAAGCTTCTTCAGTTTATCTTGAGGCTTAACATATTGCATAAACTGCCAGGCAAATACTTTATTAAAGCACTCCATCCACATTAAACGCCCCTTGATGTGTTTAATCTCTCACAAAACAAGGTAAGGTACCAGTTACTTTGTATGTTATAAATGTCTTGGAAACAAATGGTCACTGTCGCATYACTAATTAACAGCATGACACTCTAAGATACAAAAGATCCTTACTTTATGATTTCTGGGTACTACTGTTAAATCATGACAAGTTGATCACATCATCAAAAARAGCACACCACTCAAAAAAAAAAAAAAATTAAAAAAAACCCAAACACCACGAAGCAATTATCTTAGGCATCCATTAATAATACAAATAGAAATTGAAATGCCAAATTTAAACAAACCATTTACTTCTCTCAATATAGTTTCCTATTCCCCCAAAACATAAAAATGTGTTTTCATTTASGGAAATTCTAACTGCCAAAATACTATCTCAACTGATCTAGTCAGATCATGGAAGCCATTTCATGCTTCAGCAAGTAAATATTTTCTTCCATAAGAACTAATCTTTCCTACTAATTATGAGGGGTTTTTCTCCCCTTAAAAGTCTACAAAAACCTTCTAAATTTTTGCAAATCTTCTGTTTGCTAGTAATGTCG
Organism: Malurus melanocephalus; assembly: GCF_030028575.1. Lineage (NCBI taxonomy): Eukaryota > Metazoa > Chordata > Aves > Passeriformes > Maluridae > Malurus > Malurus melanocephalus. The sequence continues at coordinate 1,408,218 of NW_026623288.1, forward strand.
GTTTTGTCCTTTTGCAGTAACCTCCCCCTTCTTGCTTTTCCTGCATCATTGTAATGCATTGTCTTAACTCTGGACCACAAAGCCCAAGMGTGAATTTAGGCCTAGACCTAATTTTTACTCTTGGGTATACTGGTATTTGATAAATAATTCAATAAAAATAAAAAGCATCATTGCATTTATTCCCTTTTTACTTTAATGTTTGAAAATATTTCACGTGTTTCATTCTGAAATGATAGTATCCTAGCTGTTTTCCTCTAGTAAATCAGGAAATAGAAAGTTTTGGAAAAAGAAGCACAAAGTTATGCACCAAAGACTCTCCCARTAAAGTCAGCATCCTTAAAAGTTTTCTAAATATTGTTGACAGGTATATACTTTAGATTCTAGAAAGTAAGTTCATGCATATTTCTCGGATTTAAAAAGCTATCACTGCAAAACCTGACAACTGTTAWCCAGACACAATTATATTTCTTTTAAAACATATGGCCTCTTCTGCAAACTACTCTTTAAACTGTGCCTGGAACAGCATTTACGCAGTTTTCCAAATGAAGTCCAAGTACCACAAACACAGGATTTTAGCTAATCATTTTGTTTTATTGGTCCCATAGCAGATGAGCACTTTCTTCCCATCGTGTTTACGAAGTACTGCTCTGAGGGGACACGAGAATCCGAAAAGGTTTAATCACGGTCAAAAGCTGAGGTAACTCGCCTCTTGCAAGCTCAGAGTGCTGAGTATCCAGAGTGAACAGTGCCGTTGCCATTGTACAATCGGCTATGAAATGTCTGTCCTCTTGCAGACTCCACACAACCTTTCAATATGTTCAACTTGCAAACTAACATGATAATGGTCGTAGCATAATTCAAACCAAAAATTACATGGCTGTGAAGGGGGCCCCCTTCACTACAAAATGGAGGCTCTGAAGAGAACAGCGTTTTGTGCAGGGAGTCTCTATGTTCTCTAATCTTCAACCCACTGCCTTTCCTTCATTCACAAGTAAAATCATTACCAAATATGTGTAACCCTTTAGAAAAGATGAACAAAAGAAAATAACGAGAGACTATCAAGAAGTGTTTCTCTAAGAGATCCTTTAACACCCATGTTTAACTGCAAAGTTTTTTATTTACAACAAAAAACAGAAGCACATGGAAGAATTAAAGTAAAAGCACATAAAAAAACATTCAGCTAGTACAGAGAACACCCCTGTCCATACGAACAGAGTAACATGAAATAGACAAACTGGTAAATTAGTCCCTGAAGAGCTGTGCTCCTGAAACATGACATTTAATGAACTTGCCACATTAAAATGGCTTAAAACAGACAAGAGAAAGCCCAGAATGGAAAGCTCCTGGCCCACTTGGATTGATTTGAGAGGCTGCAACCGGACCCCTYGGTGCACAAAGATTAGTTTGTAGCWTRGAACAAGCATATTTGCCTGGGTCAAAGAACGCAGCACCACTCCCCTCGGAACCGGCAGAAAGGTGGGAACGCGGGTCAAGGCCTCTGCCAGAAAGGTCAGCACCGTGGAACCAGCGACACAGGAACGCTTCAGGGACCGTATTACCCCGAGGGGCGGCTGAAGATAAGCCCGACCCCCGACAAATATGGCCCAGAAGCTGCAAGGAGGCGCTCGGGGCGCCGGGAAAGCTGGGCCCAGCTACGGAGACCCAGTGTCGGGGGAGGGCGGGAGCACCCGGCCGAACCGGACGGGAGGGCGTCCCGGGCCCTCCGCCCGATCACGGTTTCGACCGTAAACCCAGCAACAAGGACGCAGCCCCGACCGACGTCCTCCCGGCCGCCCCCAGCCTCCCCAGGCGGGCGAGGCCTGGGCGCCCCCCGCCTCCCTCCCACAGGCCGCAGCGCCCCATTCCCCCCCGCGGCGAGGCCCCGCACTCACAACTCGCTCTTGCCGCCTTTCTCCCAGTTCTTTATCCACTCGGCCGGGAGCAGCGCCGCCATCTTTCCCGTGTGGCGCCGAGGGCCCGGATGGAGCAGCGGCGGCGCCGGGTCAGAGGGGACGGACGGGCCGCGAGAAACCGCGGGACGCGGCCGCGCCGTGCGGRGAGGCGGCGGGGCGGACTGCGCCTGCGCGCGGGGGCCGCGGGGCGGTGCCACGGCCGCGCGTGTGCGTTACAACCGCGGGGCGGGGCGGGGAGGGGCGGGGCGCGCGCGCGTGCGCCCTCAGGCCTTGGGGCGTTTGGTGTGCTCGGTCTGTGCGCTGTGTCGCACCGCGTGTGTGCGCTGGAACCGCGGCGTGTGCGCTTCGGAACCGCGGCGTGTGCGCCATAGGCGGAGGGCGGGGTGTGGCGCATATCGCGCGTGTGCGTTAGAACCGCGGGGCGCTCGGCGCGCATGTGCATTGCAGTCGCGGGTACCGGTGCACTGCGCGTGTGCGYTGAGCGCCGCCAGCTTCGGGTGAGTGGGGTGGTGCGAGATGTCTGCTTGCGAAAATGGCGAGAACGGTAAATCGTTTTAAAAAGCAACAGGTTAGAAAAGGATTTATGTAAAACTTACTGTGACACATCTAAATGGTCTCTCCGATATAAACACTTAGAACAAACAATTGTATGGATRTCGTCTTCCGAGTTACACCCCTAACGCATGTGCCTATTTTATTACATCGGTTGTCTCCATTAAGTTTCCGCAAGCTGCTCGGTGTTYCCTTCAGTTGCTAATTGAGATCTAAGTGTTAAAATACTCCATTTAGGCAGCACATGTTTCTATYCTTTCCAGACATTCTTCTTACCTAYCAAGTCTTTATTTCACCTGCGTTCCTAGTCTYGTACGTGCTTCGTCCTCCACTGAAGTGTAAATTGTTTCACGAATACGCTAAGACTTGAGAAAATGGRGAATTTGAAATAAAAGGTGAGGCCTTGGTGCCCCTGTGCTTATTGCAGTGCTAGCGCTGGTATTCTCTGCTTCATATTGAGTTCTCGACGTTGAACTGTAACATAGAGCTTTCAAGGCCTTGGTGTAACAGGCCTTTTTCCCCTCACAGAATAGCTCTGATCAGAATGTCAAGTATTTCAACATATATATGTAACTATGTCTGAGAGAGCGAATAGTTTTGTTTCTGTTATTATTCACAGCGAATAGTTTTGTTTCTGTTATTATTCACAGCCAGCCCCTGCAAGCTGTATATTGTGCAGAATGCTGCTCTTCGTAGGCCCTATGTACTACACCCAGTACAAAGGGACCCATTACAGCCCTAAACTCTGCACTAACACAAGTMATACAGGAGGCAAATTCTTTGATTCTCTTACTTACCTTTTAAATTTGATAGAGATCACATTCCAGACAGACCCAGATCACATTCCAGGTATATCATATACAGTGTGATAGAAGATACACTCAGTTTAAAAGTATCTAATGCATTTATGATTGGTTATTATTTTAAAAAATGGAATAAATATATTTAAAACATATTGGATGATGAAAGGCACAGAATTGCAGTTCTGAAGAGTAACATGAGGGGGTATTATATGCAAGAGTAGTAAGTCTGTTTAGAAAATAAGCCTAAGAGACACCTCAACAGAAAACAAGAATCTAGCAAAAGGTATTAGGAGCAAGGATATRTGTAGGAATAGCTATGTAAGGTCTGAACGTGAGCATGTGAGATTTTGCCTTCAYGATGAGAATGAAGAGACACTCATGGAGAAGTGCAGTAGAATAAAGCCATCAAGTCATTGCAGGGCCAAAAGTTTAAATCCCAAGTTTACTCAAGGAATGTAAACCACTTCTTTCTTGAAGTATATTGGTAACAGACTGGGACAGGCTGAAGATAACAGATAGTATATGCAGTGTAGAAATACACATGACATAAAAAGTTTTAAAATCTACTTTGCGATATGTACCAATTCCTCTTCAGATTAATATATTATTGACACAGAGTAGTCTTTTTTCAGGCTATAAAGTCATATTCAGTTCTGACTTATCCTTGCTTTTGTGGTAGACATTTTTATATGGTGAAACATTTTCTCAGTACCACCTGATGTTAGCTGGATTGTAAGGAATTCCTAGGTTAAAAAATAAGATTTGTATTTTAGTTCTACAAAACAATYGTTATAGTTTATTCTTCATCTTTTCATGAGGCTTTTGTGTGCTAGAAAAAGCAGCATGGGCATCCTAAGATTCATATAAATGAGTCAGAGAGCCTTGTTAAAAGCCAGGACAGCTTTATGTTTTCTTCTGCTATTTCTACAGGTTGACATTTACCTTTCTAAATAATGGAATAAAATAAAATTTTGAGAAGAAGGAAAAATGATGATGCCTGCAAAGGCAGGATGTGTCAAGCACAGTCTTAAGTCACCTACTGTGCTTCCTGCCTGAATAAAGAAGTACTCTGAAGGCTTTGTCCCAGCTACATTAAAGGAAATGCCTGTGTCACCACTATGGTAACAGCTGGATAGCAGCGGGAAGTTATGTAACTGAACAGTAAATACAAGGTTTTCAAGYGTGTAGTGCATTATCCAGCAAATACATAGCTAGAAAAATATAACTGGTAATTGGATCTTATAAAAATGTATTTATTCTTGGTTTTCTGAATAAATACTGCAGACATCCATTGGGAGAGCTGGAAATGTACAAAAGGAGAAGAAATAAAACATGCAACAACTCATTTCCTCTGTATTAACCCACTCCATGGAATTCATGTGACATGGCACAACTTTATTATCTGCTCTGAGAGTTAAACAATTGAGTGCTTTACTTTTCTTGCAGAGACMATTAGGAATGACTGTTCAGAATAAAATGTCTCTTATTATTCGGTTTTTATATCATGTCCATGTAAGAATTAATTGTTCTAAATTACCTTTTTTTTTTTTTAATCAGCAATTGTTTGGTGATTGCTCCTGGTGATTGTTCTTTTTCTGTAGACATTTCCTTAATTCTCACACAGAAGAAATAAAGGTACACAGAAGGCATGCTTCCACATTATTCAGATGATTTCTGTTTGATAAATGCTGTTTAGGCAAGTAAGAGTCTTAAATATTAGCTAATACCAGCTGTTTCCATTCATCTGGGCAACTGAAATGAGAAACAYTCTCAGACTGTGATTGTCAAACACATCTTGCAACTTTTGGATTTTTTCGTAGCTAAACTTAGTGTCACTTCATCATCCTAAGCAATAAAATGTAACAGATTTAAGATCAGTGCATGTGGAGGATCACACCATTTTGTAGAGGTTTGCTGGGTTTCAGCTCACAAAAAGCAGCATTGCTTCAGAGTCGTTTGCATTCCTTACCACTTGCCAACACAGACAAGAACCAGCTGTAGGTTTAGGTTGCATTTCCAAACCCTGTTGACCTGGAAGTCTTCTGGTCAAGGCTTAACTTGTTAGTTCTGTGTATGTTCATGCAACCTGCTGGTGAATAATGAAAAGCCGAAAGACTAATTAAACTCTTCTGCATAAAGCCTGTGAAGGAGGGGTTTTCTTAAATATGGTTCTGGGAGCAATGCCTGGAGTAATTTGATTGGAACAGCATTTGGTAGGCAGCAGATCATTTATTTGCTTGACAATATGTTTCACTGCTTCAATGTGTATTTCTTTCCCATCAGTGTTTATAGCTCTGTTCGCTTTTTTCTGACTAGCATTGACAAGGAAAGACGAAAAGACCCCCCAAAATCCCTGTTTCAACAGCAGCTTTGAACAATGGAGAAATCTACAAAAACAGGAAAAAGGAAAATTATTTTTTAACCACAGTGTCACCAAATGGCAAAATGTTAATACAGAAGTGGAGATTGTAAAACATTTATTTATGTGAAGAATGAAGACAAGCTGTTCTAATGGGCCTGTGCTGGAATCATTGCATGGTTCTGAAGAACCATGCCTGCTCTGATTGGTACAATAGAGAACTAGTAAATTAATTAGGAACCATTTTGGTTTTGAGTACATACACCTTTCTTGAAAATGCCGTATCAAAGTCAATTATTATCATAAGATAATAATAGGTAAAGAAAATATGGAAAAGAGCTATGAATTTTGTGTATTTTGCAAGCTGAGCAGTGACAGTATCACTGAGAGTGTAATTTAAGGTCTTGTACTGCTTTTTAAGTCCRCTGATGCAGAAGGGCAGAGTACAACTTGTAAAGCAGATATTCCTGGGCTCACAGCTCATCACTCACTCATTGTTCTAGTAGCTGGATATTCTTCAGGAAGGCTCTGCGTCATTTCATCTCGTGGATTACACATATCCCACAGAAAATGGGATGACACCTCTTGGATTACACATATGCCGCAGAAAATTGGATGACTTACTRTGTTCTGCTGACAAAATCTCTTTGGTCAGTCCAGCCTGTAATGAGCCTGTGGTCATGCACATGATGAGTTTGTTGTATCAGCTCCCTGGCAGCATCTGTCCAGCACTGGGAGAGCCAGGCAGCCCATGCTGGTGTGCCAGCAGCTCTGCAGCCTGTGCTTAGCACTTTGTGCTCTTGCCTCTCCTCTGGCCTGTGTGCWGAGAAGCTCCAGGTGGCTGGAGTCTCTGGGAAGGCTTGGCTGGGTGCTGGTGATGGAGGAAGTGTAGGAAGCCAAARTTTGCAGTCTCCCCTTATCAGTGGGTGGGCAGTACCTGGCAGCTTGCCAGGGCTGTTCGTGTGGCAGGCAGTCACTTATCCCACGGCATAGGTGCCTTGTGCTGGTTTATTGTGAGGGGTTAAGAGTGTTGGTGCATTGAGAGAATATGAAGCTTTGAAGGCAAAACCTGAATTTGGTAAGTCAGAATCTTATCAACATGGTCCACACCCTAGTTTGGGTTGGGTACCCCAGATACCAAGTATGTTAAAACGAATGTGTCTGTGACTCATGATAATCATGTCAGAGAAATCCTGACTCCTACCTGAATTTGGGGTTTGCAGACTATTAGGAGTCAAAGAAGCTGTTTCTGGAACTCTCAGTCCTGATTCCTCATTCTTGATCCCAGACTGGAAAGCAGTCTTGGGCACCTTGTCCATTGCTCCCTGTTCTGCTGCTGCATCTCTTTCTGAAGGTTTAAGTTMGTTCAAAGTCAGAAAATACTTGATTAAATACAATACTGCTTGTGACGTCTAAAGAATATAATTTCTAATTTCTAAGCTTCTGCAGCAATATAAAGTATTTAGTAAGTTTACTCAGCTAAGGTTTGGATGGTCATGTTGAGTTGCCCCCACGTATAATAATTCTTAGACATCATCAACAGGATGTGGGGAAAATTAATGACCACAATGATCAGTTAAAAGGGATATGTTTGTTAACCACAGCATTCCTCTTTGCTCCTCTCTGCCCTTTTTTTCCTGTCAGGGTATAAATGCGGAAGCATGCAGGGGATAGGCAAGCATTGCCTTGAACTTGCCATTTTTCTACTTGTTACATCAAACTTAGATAGTACCTGTGWGCCAGCATTAATATGCCAGCATGAAAGAATTAGGAACACAAAACTAAAACCATGTATGTAGTTGTATTTCACACACTTGCTAAGTCCAAAGTCCTGGCGCTGRATAATTATTTCTTGCATTAATCAGTTCAAACAGAACTAAGATAAATCACTAGTTGCATGTTTACCATTTTCCTCTTAGTTTGGCATTTATCTTAGCTCATCTGCTCAGTGAATTGTGAAAGAAACATKGTTTGCCTCTGATTTGACACCAGAAGTGAACTTAGAAGTAACTTCAGCAGCAGTATACTAAGACGTCAAAAGAAGATTCGGTTTTTACATGTTTAGATGCTAACTTTTACCCAGTTCAGTACTCTTGCCATTATATTACGGTTTTAGTTTTGATGAGAAGGTATATTTTTGCATTGTCTGATCAGCAATGGATTTGAGAGCTATAGGAATGTTTGTCCTGCATAAGATTTCACTGCTGAAATTGAAAAGGCTCATCTTGTTTTTACAGCTTTTCCTGTTTCTGTACTACAATTATACCTCTATTTTTCTCAAACTTCCCTTCAGACTCTCCCACTCCCTTCATGAAAATGCAATGAGAGTTATGTTTATCACCTTCTTGCAACAAAAGAAAAGAAAGAATGTGCTGTAGTAGTAAGTGCTGTGGATAAAGGCTATCCTACTGTTTTAGAAGAGAGAATTGGAATTTATTTTCTGTGGACCAGCATACAAATGCATGGCTTTCCTATCAAATGACTTAATCCCTTCTTCCAATGGTAGCAAAAGCACTGGATGTAATTCAAGGGTAAAAACAGATTTCAGACATCTGTTACTTATTAGTTATTTGATTTTCTATTGTCATATTCWTGAGAAAATGTTCCTAGTCAGGGCACCATTTTATCATTTTTCCGTATTTGATTTTCTTCCTTTGTTGTACCTCTGAAATCCCAGCTCTGGATTGCATAGTTTTTTTCACTCCATTCATTAATCTGGTGCTAATGGTCCAATTGATTAGTCTAGGAGATAGAAAATAAATCATATTAATTTCTTAGGGATTATGTCAACAAACACAATTTCCCATATGAACCTCTGTGACTTATGACCCATTGTTGACTAAACAGTTTGTGTCAAAGAACTGTGTACTAAGTCCAGTTTATGTTTATCTGACTCAAACAGGTTGTAACTGATTGAAATTTTTAATACGATTGTGTAAAGAAGTTTCAAAGAGGTTTTACTTTTGGTATGATCTGATTTTTTCTGTTTTATTTTATGTCTTATATTTTTTGATGGAAGGGTTTTTGGGAGGTGATCTAATCCAACCTCCTGCAGGGGCCAGAGATTTTCTTTTACCAAAGTTTTTGATTTAGACATCAAAACCTGAAAGTGGATCTCCACAAAACCACTTTGTGACCTCTAAAAACAATCTGCTTCATTTGGAAAAATATCAAACCTCAACAGAGCAAGGGCCTTCGTGAAAATCATTGTTAATGAATGTATTAATAATGTGGTATGACAAGGACTTAAAAGATTAAATATTCATGTTCATATTGCAGTGTTAAGGTTCAAACCTCTTGTGCCAAAGATTCAAACTGGGGTCTTAGAACAAAGTGAGAAKCAATCCTTAYGCAAATAGCTTTCAGTGTAAGCCTTGAATCTGCAAATATTCTGATACATTGTATAATTACACTGCTTCTCCTGAAATTGTCCAAATCGACAAGTCTTTGGAGATATATGATCTGAAAATAGCGAGTTGCTACTGTTCACATGCACAAGGGGAAAAGCAAAAATGCTTGAGAACATTATTCTATGTAGCTGAGTTTTCCTGAGGATAGCAATAACCAGGTCCCCTACATAAAACCTGGCTACAGGTCCCCTACATAAAACCTGGCCAAGTATCCTGGCTACATTGAAATGTGTTGGGTGAACAATGAGGACACCTGAGTTTCTAAAAAAGATAAAAAGTTTAAAGAAGTATTTTAATGTTCAAGGCCATCTTAGACTTAGCCATGAAAATAATCAGATTATTTTTGACTACAACTACCAAGGAAAATAGCCCGAAGTTTCTTACTGATTTGGAAAATTCTATTAAAAAAAAAATCTGGTTTAACAGATTTAAGTCGTAAGAAGATGTAATTCTCTGGGGTAAGAGGTGAGAGCAAGGAGAGCGTTGGGACGAGCATTTTCTAGACCTGAAACCTGAAGATGGTGTGACATGAAGGGGCTGCTGGAGATGCTGGGGAGGAGAGGCAAACGGTGGGGTGAGGCACTGGGCGGGCGGAAAAACGGAAAGAGCTGAGGAGACTGAGGGGGTTGTGGTGGCTGAGCGGGATGAGGGGGACGAAAAGCGGGGCTGTGGGGACCGAAGAGGCTGAGGGGAACGAGGAGCGGGGCCGAGGGAATGAGGGGAACGAGGAGCGGGGCCGAGGGAATGAGGGGAACGAGGAGCGGGGCTGAGGGGAATGAGGGGAAGGAGGAGCGGGGCCGAGGGGAATGAGGGGAACGAGGAGCGGGGCCGAGGGGATGAGAGGAATGAGGAGCGGGGCTGAGGGGCCGAGGAGCTGAGGGGAATGAGGAGCGGGGCTGAGGGGCCGAGGAGCTGAGGGGAATGAGGAGCGGGGCCGAAGGGCTGAGGGGCGTGAGGAGCGGGGCTGAGGGGCCGAGGGGAATGAGGAGCGGGGCTGAGGGGCCGAGGGGAATGAGGAGCGGGGCCGAAGGGCTGAGGGGCGTGAGGAGCGGGGCTGAGGGGCTGACGGGCAGCTCTGCAGTTCCCGCCCGCCGCCGCCACGCGCCGCCCTCCGCCGGCGGAAGCCCGCCCGCCGCACCGCCACCGCCCCGCCAGGGGGCGCTGCTCCCCTCCGGCCGGCGCTGAGGCTGCCGGGAGCCGCCATCTTCTCGGGGCGCCCTGCCGAGAGCGGCTCCCGCGCCGGGGACGGGACAGGACAGGACGGAACGGGACGCTCCCGGTGAGTGCCCGCGGCAGCGACAGGACCGGGGCGGYGGCGGGACCCCGGGGCGGGCCGGGCTCCCCGGCTGCCCGCGCTGGCTGCTTTCGGTGCGCCGGGCGGCTCGGTGGGGCTCCCCGCGTGGAGCGCGGGACTGTGTCCGTTCCGCGCTGTCCCCACCCTCACGGCGGTGCCGGGGTGCCGAGGGCCGGTGCGGCCGCCGCTGCCCCGGGCGCTCATTGATCCGGCGGGGTGGTCCCGGCTGGCGAGGCGTTGCCATGGGGACGGGCGCGCCGCCGCTGCGGGAGCGGCCGGGCCGGGATGGGATTGCCCCCGCGGAGCCCAGACCCCGTCCCGAGCCGTGCCCCTGCTCCAGGGTCCGCATGCTCCGGCTGGAGCCTTCAATGCTGCTCCAGGGTCCGCATGCTCCGGCTGGAGCCTTCAATGCTGCCCTTTACAAAAGCGGGTGAAAAATTTGCTCTGCTAATAAGAGCTTCTGTGGTCTGTCTGGGTCTTTTGACATATTTGAGTGTTTCCTCTCCTCGCCCACTCTTCTATTACTTTTCTTTTATTAGGTCCATTACTTTCTAGACGTGCTTCTTGTTAATAAAAATGCAGTTTTGTTYGGGTTTTCTTTGTTAAGATTAAAGTACTTATTAGGAATTCTATAGGGAGAAGTTCACTCAGGTGACTTTTTTTCAGCGGTAATTTAAGTTCAAGTAATTCTCTTTCGTTCAATGTCTATGGTCCTGTGCTTACATATTTCTCTTTAACAGTAAGTGTTACTCTTAAAGAGACATATATTTCTGCTTCTGTAGTACTTGTCTTATGCTTCTGTCTTCYTGCTGAAAGCCCTATATGTGGGTGTCAGTACTCACTTTGGTTTGGGTAATTTTTGCAGTGTTTTTWACCTGCATCTGCTGTAAAGGGCTGACATGTTTGCAGCAGTATTCCATTATCCTTTCACTGCTACAGTCTTACATTGCTATTTTAATAGCTTTACTTCATTCAGCTAACTGGAAGAATTTAGTTTTCCAAATGAACATATGGAATCTATAAGATCCTACAGTAGACCAATTTCAAAGGAAAAGCAACTGCATGAAAAACTGCTATTTTACCATTTTGTCAAATACTTTTTTGAATATAATATAAATAAATTTAATTGCTCATTGTTTATCCTGAAGTAAATCACCACTTATYGGAGAAGRTAACAGTGAARTATTCTCTCTAAGAAAGCAAGTTTTTGTGTAATGGATTGGTTGCTTAAGTTTTTATTTAGATATTTGCATTTACTTAATTGCTTTATTTTGCTATCTACTTGATCACTTTTGCCGTTTTCTTTGAGGTTCTCTAAGAATTTCCAACAACTTCCTTCCATGAAAAGCTTGGCACTTACATCACTGGCCAAGAAGGGCAAAGGAACAAGTTAATGATTGTTCTGCACCTCCCTTGATCCTGCCCTTTGCAACCAGCAGCAAAAGTGAAAGAATGCTGATGAGGATGGTTGGTTGTGAGTTTTTTTGACTGCTCCCACTGATATGAGACAGACTTCCATTTGTTATCATGAAACTAAGGAAATGTGTGTTCATATCTCAGTTTTAGAAATATGAAAATGGATTTCCTTTCAGGCTGTGTGTACCTGTGTTAGGACTTCTGTCTGTTGACAGAAGATATTTGAGATAGCTGCAGGGAGCTGAAGAGTTCAAGAAAATCCAATTTATAATCAGATAAGAGAGAGAAGTCTAGATCACAGGATTCAATTCTTTTTGCTGTTTCATTCTTTGTCCTTTTTGGTGCCCTCTAGTTTTTAATTCCAGGATTTTGTTTTGTTGTCTTAGGATCTTCTGGAGTAAACCAAATTTTATGTCCCTTGCTGGTTTTAGTAAAACATCTACATTTCAGACTTTCCCAGACCTCAGACTCTTTCAACTTTATAATGTATTTTAATTTGGATTTCTTGGYCAAGGGAGAGAATTTTAAAATGGTTTTTTTTTCGTCGTAGTTTTGTAGTTGTGCCTTCATAAACAATGTTGAGGTTATGTGAAAAAGAAGGTTTTTAACCTCTCTTTTTTTTCTACCAACAGGAATGTAAATATTGGGATTTGTTTTAAAGGTTGATGGAAAATAGTGATGAAAGCAATATCTGCTTTGATTAATCCATTCCTATACTTGGTCTGATTGGATACTAATTCCTTCGGGAAAATCGACTGTAAGTACTTTTTATGTTTTATTTAACAGTGTACAGTCCTTTGCTGCTTTTTATTTTTCATAGCATGTGGTCTTTTTTGCAGAGTTCTAATCCAAAATACTCTGAGCATGACAATTTACAAGTCGGGCTTTATAAACAGCAAGATTTTTGAACATAAAAAAGGTAGCTGTGTGTGAAGATTGAATGGCTTAAAGATTAAGAAGGCATRATGCAAAGCTTGAATTGAGTGTCACTCCTATCATATAAAATGTAAAATGAAGCTGTATATATCTTGCAGGTCATTGTGCTTCCCTTTCAATGTTTTGGGGAGTTTTTTGTTAAATAGAAAGGCAAGCAGAGTATTTTCTACAAGCAAAACTTTCACATATTTCATTTTTAGTACTATATTATAAATAGAATTAATTCCCAAGTCATCCCCATTTCCTGACAAAAATAAAATACAAAGAATAATTCAAGAGAGATTTCTAAGTTTTTAAGATGATGCAGACCATTTTCAAGAAGATGGTATATAAATACACACACAAACACACACACACRTATATATATATTAAAGTATATATATGTACATTTGCAAATTGTCCTAATTTTTTAATAGCAAAACATTCATGCTATGACATCAGAAAGTATCAGGATGCTGTTCTGCCTCAGGCTGCAGCTGAGTGACTGAGTGAGGAGTTCAACTACTGCTGTAGTGGCTGCTGTGAGCAGGAGCACTGACTGGGCAGGGAATGCCCTTGCCACTGAGTAAGGCAGGAGGTGCTGGTCTGGCACTTTTCCAATTTTGCCTTAGAATCCAAAGATTCAGCAGTTTTGCTGTGGCATTAATCACGTTGCTGTAGCTGAAGTTTGGTATCATTATACCTCCCCGATGAAAAACRCCCTCTTTTTCCATGCTTTTCTTCRACTAGAAGTTTAAATTATTTGTGAAAAGATGGAACACTGAAACCTGAAGCACGGCTCATACTCGGGAAAGGAAATGCATCTCAGGGCACTGCACGTTTTATTGGTTATTTTTTGCTACTGGCCATTCTTTTTAATAACCCCTGTTGAGTCAGTGATTTTTTCTGTTTCTTAACTGCAGGCRCAGTTACTTAGTCTACATCATGCCAGTTTTCCCTACAGCAGCTGGTATTTACTCCTTCCTTCTAATACATGTAGCCAAAGTTCTGATAACATTTAACTTGCAAGCACACAAAAAGATTATGTTTCCTCTGTCTTAAGCAGCCATGAATCTTTGTTTATTTCTCTGGTTCGTACCCATATGATTTCTTCRTGAAGAAAAATACTATGTAAAAATAATCCTCAAAATGGTATGTTTCTGTTGGCCTGGTTATGCACATTTTGATGATGGCAARAGCATAAAAGTCCTTGTGACTGAARTAAAAAATTAGGAGGATGTAATAGYCTGCTATAACCTTGAGCTGCTGCCTGACTTCCTTTGATGACAAACCCTGATGGGAAGCTAAGTAAGACCTGTTGGAAGAACAGACAAGTGAAGCTGAGCTGATGGGCTTATGTAAGCTTTGGCACTGAATTAGGGGGCATTCCATAGATACATACTCTCTTTCTAAAATAAATTAAAAAGTATCTCTAAACAGAACTTTATTTTAAAAATGGCTGTTGATAATTAGATAGAAATGTGCTAAAATTTGTAAACACTGTTTATATAAATCAGGTTTCTGGTCATTTTAATCTTCTAAGTATGTTTTCAGTCAGCAGCATGCACCTTCCTTGATCTCATTGCAGCTGAGCAGGCAGAAACTGAAGTTCATTGAAGTGACATATTCATAATCTGTGTGTCAGCTGGTACAGTATGTTCTCTTTGATATTTACTTGGTGCACTACTCACATTTCAAAATTCAGTCGACAATAAACACTAACATGTACCCTTTGGTCAGGAACATGAGGCTGTGCAAGTAGATTTCTGACTTGGAGGTTACTGCCGTGAAAGTATTAAAGATAACTCCTTATAATGCCAATCTAGTTTAGGGTTAAAGATGGAAATAATCTTATCTAGTGAAATATACTTGAAAGGGAGAAGGGAGTTTTGTATTTTTTCTCTGAAGCTTTTCAGATCTAGGTAATATGATAATTTTATATTTTTGCATAAAATAAACCTGTTAATATTTTTAAAGCTGAATTAAGCATGTTTGTTTTACAGAACCGCTGTGTACGATTTTGCATTTTGAAGAAGTTACAATTTTACTATGTATTTTTGTCTTTATTTTTTCTTCTGAAACATAATCAGTAGGCTATATAAATTGGTAATTCATCTTAAAAGTGGGTGGTGCCTTGTGACAAATAGCCTTCAGATGTTTAAAAGCAGGATTAAACTTGGCTCAGCTTCCGGAAGCCTTTGAGGCTAAAATAGACTTTGTTTACTCACTGTATAAGAAAATGTATAATGCTTCAATAATAGTTAAAATATCTGGATTTTATATRAGTTCTTTAACATTTYTGGRCCTTCTACCTTTAATTCACACATGTTTAATTTAAAGCTATGCAAAATGACTTAATTAACTTCTGTGTACATAAAGTATGCTCTGAGCTCAGATTTGCTGCTGGTATATATGGTAAAATCTTGTATGCTTGTCTTAGATGGTAGATTTTTGTGAATTTAGTTTCTTAGCCATAAACCATTCAAAAATTTACTCTCACTCATTTTTCTGCTGCAGTTAATATCTGTCTGACTGTTCTTGTGATGCAAGACAGTGTTCTAARTCATTATTCCAGCTAACTGGAGTACGGCAACTGTGAAAAAGCTGTGCTGAAATACTTCTCCTAAGCTGGCTGTAATTTTAGACTTTGGATAGTTGCTTTTAACAGTTGTTTGAAATAGAAATAATTGATCATGATACTGTATTCAAAGTAGTACTAATGTTGTATGTAAAACAGTATTTACACAGGCAAGGAGTTTGCCTCAATGCTTGGTAGAGATATATCTGAGATAAAATTATAGTGAAAGGTAAACCAGCCATGTTTACAGGGGCYGTTGTAAGGAAAGGGCTTCGTAATGTGGCTGGAGCATCATGAAACCTTGCAGCTATCTCTGAGGGATTGGTCCTGCTGCTGTCATTGCAGTTGTTAGACGTGGCTTTGAGAGGCTTTTAGGATAATAGTTGAACCTTTCTGCACCAAGAGATCATGATTAASTTATGTGGTTGATATAATTTGAAAAAGCTAGTTCATATTAAAGAATTGATCTGTTGTGATTGTACCTTCTGTGTCGGTACTTATTGCTCTCTTGGTACATGCTTTTCATACTGTTTTGATTGTGAGGATTGAGATGGATTGCTTAACCTCAGAGAATCCAAATGTGGCAAATACTTCCATTATCTTCGTGCTGAGGGCATAATTTCTTTTTTATTCTCCAACAGAAGGAGTTTTGAAGTATTCATAGCACTGTAGAAAAAACTAATGTATGTAAAACAAAAATTTGAAATTAAAAAAATCTAAATAGAAAGATCTCACTGTTTCTGAACTCATTTCTATATAATGAAGTGGAAATGGAGATATACTGCTATTCGTACAGGAGATGTCATCCACATTTGTTTTGGTTTTTATCAATGGACAATTTGAGAAGGAATCTCTGAAAGATGTGAGCTAGAAGTGATACCAAGTCTTTCATGAATGCAATGTAGTAGTGATGATAGATGCATGTCACTTGAGATCTTTACAGGAAGAGTTCTAGAGACTTGAAAATAAAGTTTTAAAAGGAAAGAAACATGTACTTTTAAGCTTTCATTATAAAAAAACCAATAGTTTTAATATATGTATGTGTATAAAAAATACRTGGTTTGTGACAACTTTTGTATTACTAAATGTAATTATTATTTGGGGCTTTTTGCCCTTCAAAGTCAAGCATATAGG
Organism: Malurus melanocephalus; assembly: GCF_030028575.1. Lineage (NCBI taxonomy): Eukaryota > Metazoa > Chordata > Aves > Passeriformes > Maluridae > Malurus > Malurus melanocephalus. The sequence continues at coordinate 1,424,592 of NW_026623288.1, forward strand.
TCAGATTTGTAGGTCAATCAATGCAATTCATTCGGATGCTATTTTTGAATTTGCTAAGCTAAAACAGAAAGCCACAGTATAATTTCTAGTGTTATTACATTAGTCATGAACTGACAGACAGTAGGAATTCAAGCTGGTGCTCATAAGTCATGGTTATGTGAAGCACCCATGCCAGGTGTCCAACGTCACATTTTCTCCACCTGCTTATAGCTTAATTGTCTTTGTCATTTTGGTAGAGGATGCAGCAATCCTGCAATGCATAGGCATTTTAATTTCCCCCTCCCTGTTCTGAACCCCAAAAAAGGTTTTGTAGAAGCTAAATCTGGTGTTATAGAAGCACTTAATGCAACATTTACATTGATGTTGCAGAATGTATGATCAATATTAATGCAGGTGTTGAGGAAGCTATGKTTTTGTGTCCTGGCCTACCTCACATAGTTGAGGACTGGTAATAGATATATTTCAGGATTTCTGTAGAAAATGAAGATACTTGTTCAAATACATGCATGCTCTGTTCTTCCTTCCTTATATGCCTTTCTTTTTGCCAATTTCTGAATTATTACTGCTTTGTGCTAACAAGTTTATTTGAGTCATCCCATGATAATTTAATTTACARCTTGGAGATGTGTGTCAGCAATAGCCAAGACTTTAAAGTCAATAATATCGCTGCATTTTTCTGGACAAGAGAATAATTTTTACTGTGCTTTGGCATCATCCATATTGGGCTGAAGGTGATGACTGTCAGCTTGTRGTTCTTACATAGGACCTGCTGTAGCCATGTTGCCTGGTTTCATCCTCTGCAAAGGTGGGGCTTGCTTGAGTGCTTTKAGTAGCCTTCTGGCACAGAAGGGATGTGAGGCAGGACTGGGAACWGGTACTTACCCTAGAAAAGTGTAGGCAGGAACAGGAATGTGTGACAGGTGCTAAGAAGAATGACATTCATTCAGGGAGGGAAGGGAGGAAAAGCTGAGGTGATGGCATGTTGATTTCATTCTTGCAATCATAAAAGATGCTTTTAAAGCTATAAACCTGTGCATTCTCCAGGTAAATCTTTATAAGCCTCTAAGACATCTTGATCTTCCTGATTTTCCTTACAGATTTTCTATTATTTTTGTTTTAATTCCTTTGTGTTTGTGTGGCAGGTAATGCAGGCAAGGGTGAAACAGGAGGGAAGAGAAAGCRTTGTTATTTTAATGCAGAAAATATRATACTTGAATTTTGCCAGTTTCCAGGGTTATATATGGATATGATGTATCCTTCTGTCTGGGAAATTAAAACATACATTCTTTGTTTAGGAAATCTAGAGGAGAGCCCTGCTTTTGAAGACATGACGTGTAATGTCCCACATAACTCAGAAGCTTGTGCCTCTGCAGACACTGATGGTGCCCAGGAATGGGCCCAGGAACATGGCCGACTGGGAACTTTTGTTGGATTTCCACAGGACTGTCCGGTATCSGTGTTAGCTTTAGCACAAGCTGGCTTTGTGTATACTGGAGAAGGTGACAAAGTGAAGTGCTTCAGTTGCCATACAGCTATTGAAGGATGGGTGCCTGGGGATTCTGCAGTTGAGAGACACAGACAGCTTGCCCCCGACTGCAAGTTCATTACTGAATCTGCTTTTCTGGAAAATGATACGGATCCTGTTGCCCAGAAGTACCAGAACACAACTGAAAASAGTTCCAGCAATTCAGCCCTCTCATATGCTCTGAATGACCCTGATGTGGAGGCAGAYTACCTTTTGAGAACTAGGCAGGTTGTGGATATGTCAGATACTTTGTATCCTAAAATCCCTGCTATGTGCAGTGAAGAAACAAGGTTAAAGTCTTTTTACAACTGGCCCCTCAATGGTCATTTGACACCACAGGAATTAGCTAATGCTGGATTTTATTATACAGGGGTTGGTGACCAAGTGGCATGTTTTTGTTGTGGTGGAAAAYTGAAAGACTGGGAACCCAGTGACAGAGCTTGGTCAGAACACAAGAGGCATTTTCCCAAATGCCTTTTTGTCCTGGGCCGGGATGTTGGAAATATTTCAAGTGAATCTATTCCGGCTGAGCTTGGCTTAACTGGTCAGAATAATGTACAGCACCCAAGGAATCCCTGTATGGCAAAATACGGAAAACGTTTACAAACATTCTTGTCTTGGATATATCCTGTTGACAAGGAGCGACTCGCAGAAGCTGGATTCTATAGCATAGGTAAGCCAGACCTTGGAGTGGTTAATATCTTTTACAAAGATATTGTATTTGAGAAAGTGTCTTGTTATGAAAAAAAGAAAAGCAATTTTTAAAAATATTATATGAAACAATTGGCCWGAATCTCTTTGCTCAGTAAACTACTTTTCACAGTTCTTATGTAAAATTGCATACATTTTATCAAGTATATTTAATAACAATGCATAAACTTGATCATAAATTCATTCTTAGCAATAAAACAGCCAAGCATCTTCTTGCCTGTTAAAACCTTTATAGTACATCTTTCACAATGATAGTTATTTGAGTTAATACAAGTGCTGTACTTGTGACTTTAGGTGTAAGGAGTGGCCCTTTGGCCTGCACAAAATCCTCTGAATACAACAATCCAGGTTGTGTGCCATTTGACTTGGTTAACACATGTTTGCATTACCATGGCACATTGACACCCAAAACCCACAAATACCACTACTGCCTATCCTATGAAGATAGTGGTGCCAGTGGAAAAGCCTTTACTCTTAGACATGTAGTGTTTGATTTAGATAAGACACCAGCTCTGTGTCTCTCTGTTTCTCAATTAGATAGAATTGCACAGTGCCATTAAACACCTTTGAAATTCTTCACTGAGAGATACTGTATGAGTGCAAAGTGTTGCTCTTACTCAGTCACAAGGAAAAGGTGATTATAGGGGATAATTTCTTGCTCTCATCTTAATTGATTTCTCTCTTAGTAGCTCTCAGAACTTCTTAATCTGATTGTTTATTTTACTTGTGGCCATAAATAAAATCTTTGCTATATTCCTGGATGGGTTATAAATAGGCAATATTTGTACCCAGTAGAATTCTTTTTATTGGTTTCTTCTTGAATTTGGGAAAGTACCCAGAGATCTGTATTGTGSAGCTGCACTAACTGGGCACCAGCTTATCAGACCGATGGCTTTTCAGGTGACTTCTGGGAAAACTGTTCCCTGCAGCCTGAGAAGAATTTAGTTATCTAAGCAAATGCTATCCATACCTCCTCTCATTCCAATAAAAACAATATTTAAGCACTTTCTGGCCTTTTTTAAAAAAAAAAACTTACTTTCTTAATATTATAACATTTTAGTTGCAAATTTGATATTATGCTTGCAAAAAGTATGTAACTTCATTCTTTTATGTTTCCTCAGGTAATGGTGATCACGTTGTGTGTTTCCACTGTGGTGGAGGGTTGCAAGAATGGAAGGAAAATGAGGACCCTTGGGATCAACATGCCAAATGGTTTCCTGGGTAAGGTGTCTTTTAGTATTTTCTTGGTGCATGTCCAAGTCTTGTTTACATTACATTGCATTTAATGACAGCACATACTAATAAAGGTTTGAGAAGGTTGATTATGGCTTAACATTGTTTAGATTTATGAAAATAATTTTATATTGGCTTTTTTGTAGGCATTGTTAAGGGGAAGAAACCTGTGTCTGGATCTAAGAGGTGTCTCAGCAAGAATTGTGTGGTTTTGTCAATATGTATCTGAGTGTTTTTTCTTGTTATCCAAGTGTTACATTGTAATGGTTGTTTTAAATAGCATCATAGAGGTAAAAGTTTGTAACTTATTCAGGATACAAAATGACTAACCAGCTGTCATTTGCCAACAAACTGAAGAAGTAGTGGCATGGAATACAAAACATAGTTCACTCTAATTTTAAAAGATTATGGATTCCAGACAGTAGTAGTGGTACCAGAAGTAGTTTTGAGAAAGACTGCCAATGTTGTCTGTTTGGCGGAAGCGAAGAGTAGTATGACTCAGTGGCTCTCACAGGTGGACAGAAGCCATCCAAATACAAAGACTTAGTTACTTGTATAACATGGATAAAATCAGTGTCTTTTATGCATTGACTGCCAAATTTCTCTTCTGTGGTGAAAGGCTCTYTGAAGTTGGAGATTAGTATTTATGCTTTAACTGTTCCCTTTTTAAATGGTACTACAGGCAGTTTTTAATTATTAGCCGCTGCCACTTGAAAGAGATGCAATTCCAAGTTTTTAGCTTGGTGCGACCAACAGTTAAAGAATGTTTTCTTGCTACATTTCACTCCTTTCGATATGGGTTTGGTTTTGGTTTAGGTTGCCTAAATTATGTCRGGTTTGATTATTTCCTCTTAGATAATAATCCCCAGTCTTACTTGGGGATTTTGTTTGCACATCAGCCTCAGTGGCAGTGTGTCAGTCTCACAGCTACTGTCTGTGTTCCTGAAGGTGAAGTAACTGCTGGAGCTGGAGAACTCTCTTCAAGGAGWTATGACATTCCCWAAATCTTCTGGTAGGGAAGAGCTCTGCCTGCAAAAGAGTGAAAGAAAGCATGGAAGGCACCTGTCTGACCAGTGACTGCTTTTCTTTGATTGAGAAAGGCTAAAAGAACCAGCATTTTAACATTACATTTTTCATTTAAGTGAGTCTTTASTTTTAGAAATCTGTGTCATGAGCTGTCATGGCCAGCAACTCTTAAGCTTTCTGTTTGACCAAAAATCTGAGAAAGATAAGTACTGCTTACTTAATTAAGATGTTCTTAGAAATATTACATTGGCACCACAGATGTTGACTAAACATTGAGAGTCAGGCATTCTGTATTATAYAGGAAATTTATCAAAGCTTCCATAGTTATGTAATATATTTTTGCTGCTAATGCAGTTCTATTAAGTCTAAATATTTTATTTTTAGGTGCAGATTTGTGAGCAAGGAAAAGGGGATAGAATTTATAAATAATGTTCACTTAAGAGATGGATGTAGGAATTCAACAGTAAGTTTCTTGCTTATTAATAATTCTGTTAAAATAGAAGAAAGCAACGTAATTTTTATATGACATTACCTTTTAATTATGTGTCTATCATTAATTCACCTACTGCTTTGTTCATTGGCAGAAAATGTAAGAATCACAGTATSTTTTGGTTCTGTCAATCATAGTGTACAGATCTCCCAGTTCATCATAGCTGGGTTATAGATCACAGCCAGGGTACCTTGTGAACGTTGTATATTGGATACTGAAAAAGTGCCATTTGTYCTATAGCCTGGGAATGTAAGGTTTRTTATGAATAATAGCAGATACATTTCCTTTTCTTGTTGGTAGAGCATTGTTATATTTGTGAGTCACTAAAATGCAAAACTGATGATATTTTAGAATTCTTCCATAGACTAAGTATCATGTACATATGATTATTGCAGAGATGGGTTAAAATTATAAAAAAATACTGATCATTTTGTTCAGAGCAGATTAAATACTTTTAGTGACTAAAATAACTTGAGATCAATTAGCTGTTTTCTGTTTTGTAACKGTATACATTTCCTTTTTCTTTCTCTGGAATTGTAATTTTATCTCTYTATATTTCACTTTTAGACAGAAGCTGCTGAAGGGACGATACTTCCTAAAGGTATCTGTTTAAAACAAACAACCTCCCTCTATTTTGGAATATACATAATTGAATGTATAGTGAATGAACTGGTTAATTTTAAAAATAATCCTATTACATTTTTAAATAAAGCRTGACAGACAGATTCTTGGACGATACTCTTCCATTGCTTCATTGCTTCTAAAGAACTGCAGAACGTATTTTATTTTTCTTAAGGGAAATATCATTAGTTTGGTAAATATTGTAAAGGTTGTGAACYATGGAAGAAGTTTGTATGGGACGCTGTCTCATAGCTAGTGAGTGTCCACAAGTATTGAATTAGTAATGCTGTGGGATGAATGTTAAAGTACTGCAGCTGAAACAGTCCTTTTTCATGGGGCAGGAAGAGTTGGTCTGTCCAAAGGCAAAGACTAGGAAGCTGAGAAAGCTGAAGTAGTTTGTTATGTGTTCCACTATTACACATTCCTACAATGCTTTTCACAAATACCAAGCAATAAAAAGACAAGACAGTTAAAGAAGTAGTAGGGAATGGGAGCTGTTGCTAGCAAGAATGGTTACACAAAACCTGCTTAGAAATCCCTCCCATACTGCTCATTTATGAGACYGGAAATAAACTTYTTTTTTTWAAAAAAAAGAAGCCTTAAGAGGAAGATCCAACAAACTGAAAAATGGTTTCCCCAAGTAGTGTTGTTTCTTACCATGRATAGACTTGCTTGCTTGTTGGTGGTGCTGTGTTTTGGTTTTATAAATTCAAATGATTTATTCATTTCTCATAGCATATGTATGATTTTTTCTTTTTTTTGTTGAACTGAATTAAAATTGAGGTAATGTTACTTATCCATTGTGACTTTGAATTCTGGAGGAATTTCAGTTAACGTTCAGTTACTGAATGATGTTAGTTATATGAGACCTTATTTAATTTGAAGTAGTTGATTTGAACAGGAAATGTAGGAGGATTTATATGGCATAAATAGATAAAGGGAGACTGGGCAAGACAGGATAGAGGAAAACTCAAGTCTGCAGTCTTTACAACTAGCAAAATTCTCAGATTGGAAATACGGTTCCTTTGSCTACATATTTGTTTGCAAATATGTGTCTTAGAGTACTGTAGTGAATACTGTCTGATAATCAGATTCATCCTTCTTAAAGTGGTTTTGTTTTGTTTTTAATTTTTTGTTTTAGATGATCTCTTACAGAATCCTTTGGTACAAAGTGCCATAACCATGGGTTTCAGTTTGTCTGAGATTAGGAACACCATGGAAAAGAGATTGCAGATGACTGGAGAAAGTCACACATCTGTTGAGGATCTGGTAGCAGACTTAAGTGCTCATAAAGAAAATACAAGGGAAGAAGAACCAAATGAAATCCCAGTTGAGCAAGATGAGCTTATTCAATTACAAAACCTCTGTGTGTACTTTCATATCAGTTCTTTAGTCTATGAAATATTTTTTATTGTTATCTGTTTATTCTACCCTCTAATCCCAGTCTTACCTATGGTGAAGTTACAGTATTGTAACTTAAAGACATTTGGTTTGGAACATTAAAAAAAACTGAAAAAAGAGAGTGTTAAAATATTTAAGTGTAGTAGCATTTGTAAATATCATCTCTAAAATAAGTAGCATTAGTATCTCAGAAATGTGTAACACTGAAATTCCAGTGTGGTTCTGGGAAAGGTTATACGTGCTAACAAAAAAAAGTCAAAACTGTTGTGACAATTATATTTAAAAATAAAAGCAAGAATAACTACAAGAATATTGTTATAAGAAGAACTATAGATGTGGCAAACTGAAATAGACACAGGGACACACTGTCATTCAGTGTATAYAATACAAAAAAGTCATAGTGGGGGGTTATTTATTTTGCAGTATATAATTCTGTTTGGGGTAGAGGCATTTCTGTTATTGGCCAATAAGAGCAAGTGTGCTTCTAAATGGTGTTTCTATTCAGTTATTTTTATTCCAGCTTTGCTGGGACATGCAAGTCATGCTCAGAAAGCCCTTGCGGCGCAGAGTAATAGACCAAACCCAGGAGCTCTGATTCAGGAAACYTGTAATTTGAGAGAAGCATATGGGTGAATTCATAGGGCAAAGACCATCYGGTTGGCATGATAAGCAGAGATCTTACAGCCTGCTCCTTTTAATAAGAGTTTTGATAGGACATCGTGGGGAGAAAAAGAGCTTGCAATGCAGCTGGACCTTATTTTGGTGGTTGGTTGTGCAGAGCTTCCCCCAGCTAACAGGGGAAGCTGTCTGAATTTTGCATTTTCTAGTGGGCCATGTTGGAATAATAAAGAGCTCATGTACAATGCTAAATGGATTCTGTGTTACAGATTTTTAAGCTTTTTGAAATATGGGCATTTTGAAAATGGGGACAGAAAAGTCCTTACTTTTCTCATTGGGGAAACTTAGAAAAAGAAAAATCCAAATTACTTACACAGTAGCAATGAGCCTTTCTCCTGCTCAGATTTTGGGGAACTTGTCAATCAGAGGTCTGTGAAAAGAATGGTTCCTGATTGAAATATGCATATACTAAATTTTGTAGGTATTTCAAGCTCATAGAAATACAGATAGATGCACTCCTTGCTTACATTGGCCTGAGAAATGTAATGAGATCAGAAGGGGGAAAAAAGAGGATTCCATGCTGCAGCTAGGATTCCCCTCTCTTGTAATTTTTTTGTTGTTGTTCTWTTTAAGGGTGTGACCTTTAAATYAWATGAAGMAAACCWTGKTTTTGTGTGTAAARAGAAGAAARAAGAAAAAGMTTCAGTGGTACTAAGTAAGTTAACTTGTTTTTATGTGTCTATTTTCCTTAGACCTCAGTACKGAAGAGAAGTTAAGACGCTTACAGGAAGAGAAGCTCTGTAAAATCTGTATGGCTAAAGACGTRTCAGTTGTCTTCATTCCCTGTGGTCACCTCGTTGCCTGTAAGGAATGTGCTCAATTACTTAATGAATGCCCTCTGTGTCGTACAGATATTGCGAAAAGACAGGAAATTTTTATGTATTAGGAAATATACAGCACTGTGGATTCAAATATTTCCTGGTTTATTACTTTAAAAATGTGTAATGTAATATAAAAAAKGCATTTAATTTCAGGATGTAACCAGATGGCAGGATTTAGATTTTTCTGCTGTCAAACKCTACACATTTTAACACTTTACAAATTATTTTCCTTAAGTGTATTTTTTGTATGTAAAAAGCAATATGTATGAAATGCAAATATRTATCTTTTCTAACTTCAATTCATAGACCAGATATGGGAAAGCCCAAGTAAGGCAAGCCTGTATTTATATGATCATTCCTTCACTTCGGTAGGATTTTGTATGAACTGAAATATGTGCAAATAGTTGTACAAAGAGCCTATCCCTATATAAAATTTGAAGAATATAAGTTAAATTAAAATCTRATTGTATACATGTRTATTATAGCTGAGATTGTAGCTTAAAAATATTATGYAAGATTGAAAACAGTCTMTTTTTTCTGTAACTTTGGTTGTGACATAATTCAGAGACTACACATAAACCTGCTGCTGTAATACTTCACCTTATGTTTACTTCTGCTGCTTTGTAAATTAGTCTGTTTTAATTTAATTCCTGTCTCCCTACCTACTTTTCTGGTTCAMATGTATAAATTTGCTTCAATAAACTGGTTTTAGCCATTTCTTTTTCACTAAGATCCATCTGTATATAAAATGTATGTTAACTTTATTGATTAAAAGAGAACTCAAGAGAAATCAAGATTTTGTGTACCCTGCACCCTTTATGAGAGGAGCCTCATTTTAAATTTGCCCAAACATAAAAAGTTTTATTTCTTTTTTTTTGTTTGTTTTTAACAGAGCATTATCCTAAGTGAGTTATCTGCTAATACTTTGCCTTGCTTTTCATAGGAGAAGATTAAACTCTATTTCCTAGAAAATGCTTTTTTAAAATTCACTACCAATGTTAGAAATCTGTTCATTTTTGTTCATGTCGGTTTGCAACATTTATATTTAAAAGTTAAGAACTATTCTAATGACTGTCACCTTAAAATGCTTAAACTGTTTCTTACTGGACTGATMATTTGTGATTTTAAAAACATCACAGCTGTGTATTTAAGTACAGCTGTTTTATGGTCACTCTGCTTAATTATATCACTTCCTTATTTTTTGGAGCTACTAATATGTTCTGTGTGTATGTTTTTATTTTTGAGTTCTACACACTAAGATTTGGAACATAGAATATACAGAACATAGTTTTTCATGTTATAAAGTTTTAAATACACAGAAATGTATTATCTACCATTTCTATTTTTTTAAATCAAATGTTATGAATATTTAAAATTAAGTGCAACCCAGATGTTCTTTGATCAATGTATTCGATTCAGTATATTTTGCATGCAAAGAACAAGTCATAACAGAAGGTTGCTTTCTGTTGCTTTTTGTTTTCTAACTAAACTGTTATTAATTTAACCTGAGTGTTAAAATACATTTTAATTGGAGAGGAAATAAAGTCTATTGTTTGTATAGATGAAATTTTTTTATGATAAATCTAGATGACATTAGTTTTGCTAATATTTATTATATTGCTATTATCATATTTACCATATTTTTTTATGATTGAATTTTGTCTTGGGAGTAGATGATTCATAAAGAATTCAGCATCTATAAAGAATTCAGTTTTATTTTGCTTTTTGTGCCTTTGTGAGGAGTTTAGTGTTTCAGATAATTCATGCATAGAGGGATTTTTCAGGACAGATATGGAGTGGCAATTCTGACAGCCTTTTTCCTAGCTCCCGTTTTTCCTCRCAGGGAGGGTTTTCTGTACAAATCAAGGGAAATTGAAGGGGGGTTGTCAGCCATGAGCTGGTGTMTCTTGCCTGAAATAGCTTGTTTAGTTAAGGCTGCAAACCGTGCTGTGCTGACTTGTTTAAGCAGATGGTTGATTACCTAAGCTTGACCTGAGTCATGTGAGAGAGGCTGTTTGGATCAGCTGAATCCAACTCACAGACTGCAGAACCTGGCAGGCAGCTCAAAGTCCTGTCTGGGAAAGAGATGGACCAAATTTAACCTAAACTGCTACAAAACTAAATCTTAGGAAGGAGGTGATTGGGGGTGTAAATGTAGTATGTAAATTGTCTGAGAAAAGCTGAGAAGTAGGTCACACAYAGAATCTTTCTGCACTGCAGTGGAGAGCAAACACAGTCCTACATTGCATAAATGCTTTGTGGTAGAGCTTGTTAACTTTTAAAAGGTATACTTTTATATTTTTATATACATATCCCTTACTGCAACTTTTTCATTAATATTATAAATGATACRGCCATATAGCAATTCAAATTGTAATCACTTCGGAACATTAAAGGGTTAAAAGCCTGTTAGTGGGATGAGAAAATAACTGCTCTGTAGGTTTAGGTTTAAAAAAAAACAACCTATAATCAGAGTTCTATTCAGCCTAAATGTGAAAAAATAATTAGCATAGTCATCAAATTCTGACAGCTTGAATTAGGAAGATTTTTTTTCAAATTACTTTGATTTTCAGGATCTTAAAGAAACAGAGAAGAAATTCCGTGGCATCTGATACTGAGCTGAGTGTTTAAAGAGATAGAAATGAAAGATGCAAATAAATGGAATGGAAGCTTTCAAAGGAGGTTAGCATTTGTTTTTTGTAAAAGAGTTACCTAGGAGCTGAGCAATATATTCAAGTWTCAGTATTCAGTAACTTTCTTCTAGTGTCTTCTGTGTAAAATCTTTCTTCCATGTTATTTGTAGCAGCAGATTTGCAGTACTTGCTACTCAGATATGTGAGAGATTTGCAAGGGTTTTCAGTGACCTCCTGGAAGTGTGTTACTTAGAAAGCATGGGAAGTGCATGGCTCATTTAGAAACAGAAGGCTAAAATAAGGAAAACCCAGAGATATTTTTGTTAAGAGTGGAGCTTTTCCTCACTGCCTTGAAACACGGGGCATGAAACACAACACCGGCTTACTCAGCTGATTGCAGCAGCTTCTGCCTCTACAGCTATGGAGCTGTCTGGACTTCTTCTAAATTTGTTTTGAGGCTTGATCTAAAGTTCATAGTACAGTAAAAACATCTTAAATTATTACAGCTTGGGTTTTGTTTGTTTTAATTAGAGTATTTAAATACTCTTTGACCAGTTCTTCAGTGGGTTTTTTCTTAGCTGTATGTGCAGTCTGAAGCTACATGACAAATAGTTTTTCAGAATTTTCAAAGTRTTGTTGTTAATCTAAGACATGAGTTTTAAAGTTACCTTTTCTATTTGTTTYTATTGAAAACAGAAATTTAAATATAATGTATAGTTGGAATTGAATTATAACTGGGTGGGAGGTTAACACAGGCCCTTGAATATGGGGTGTTCATGTGAAACCAAGCTGAAGTGTTGTACTSTAGGATGGAGCATTACCAGGGTCAGTGACCTTTGCTGCTGTGGTATTCAGGAACTACTTGGAAGAGAATCTGCTCTGCTTTGCAAGGTGTGCAGGTTCAAGCATCTCATGTGTGACGGTCAGCTCTTCAAAGAGCAAAGGAGGAGCTGGATAATTTCCTGGCGTTTGCAGTGTTTTTCTGCAGTGGTGAGGATGTGAACAGTGAGTTGTTACACRGTGTTCTTTGTTATCCTTTGCTTTGTGCATAACTGACTCCTGTCAGATGCCAAAGAGAGGACTAGGAAAGCACTTCCAGTGCTGCCCCCAAGGCTTCTCTGTGCTGATCTTGTGCAGAGAATCTGAATGTGTGCTGATCTTGTGCATGAGTCTTGAATCTGGCTCATGAAGGATGCTGATCTCCTTCCTGACAGGGTCAGACGGGAAGAGCCAGTCTACCAACATCTTAATTCCTCACAGAACTGAAGTATGAGTGGATACTCTCCCTCTGACCATTTTTTGTGTGGTTTGCATGCATAAAGTTTTACTGAGTAGCTTGAAAACTTGATAAAGAAAATCSTTCCACCCCCAGGCCCCTGCTATGTCTTTGCACTGATTCACGTTGTTGTTAGTGGCTTCTCATCTTTGCATATATCACTGTGTCATGTCACTTCAAGAGCTCTATCAATGCTGCTGTACAGCAATTAGTGTGCTGTAATTATAGTGAGGCTTTCTGTGAGAAGGCAAATGGCCTGTGATGATAAACAACCTGTGGTGAAATTCAGATTTTATTTCTATTTTTTTGTTAACCAGKAATTCCTATTAAGCAGTACTGACAACATTACAGTAAAACTACAAGTGTTAGCTCAGAGAACATGCTCTGTGACTAACTTATAAAAAAGCTTGATTTTTCTAGCACAGGAAAGAAGATGGTATGTCTTCAGTTATGAATGATTTGGATAAACAAAACCCCAAGAAACAATCTGGGACAAAATGGTATTAATTTTATTGTGACTATATAATATTTWAAGCTGGTTGAAAACTACTTGGTCGCTTTTAGATAATTATTAATTTACAGTTTTATAGCCTGGGTAGCTATTGATGTTGACTGAGATAAATTGCTTGATAAGTAATAATTGCGGGAAATGTATTGGAGAAATACTGGAATTAAGGTTTTGCTTTCGCATCGAAAAATAGTGCTTACTATCAAAAATTAAAAAACACATTTGGAGAGTCCCACTGTGAAACCATCTAAAAGAATCATTACAATAATTGCTGAAAAGCCAGGTTTAGCATAAGTGCATAAGGTCACCTTCACATTTTGGACAGTGAATTAATACAACCTTCAGAGATTACCAAGACAGTTTTTAAATTTATTCATGTTAGGTGTTTTTGATTTTATGTAGTTAGATCTTGCTGTAAAACTCTTGACACAATTTCTCTTATGTAACTTAATTTTGCAGTGTATGATGAGAATCGTCACTTAAGCCAAATAGTTAATCTTCTGAATACAAGCTTTTCAAAGGTGGGTGTGAAGCCACAGGCATCTCTTAGTTTTAACTCTTGTGTTACACAAAGAAGCTTCTGAATCCAGGACTGACTTTACCTCCCTGTCCTGTGTAACTAACCCATGTGATGTTACTGGAGTCAGTGTGGGAGCTCTGTCCACCTGGTACAAGCCACCAGAAAAGTGATCATTGTTTCAAATGGGTATTTTGCAAAATAGATGTACCAGAAAGAACAATTTGACATATCACAATTTAGGACTTCSAAATTTTATCAACAGTTGTTTTCTTAAAGGCTTAATTGGCAATTGCAAGTTTATTTTAGGAAGATCCACGTTCTGTGTTGGAAGCTTCACCTCTGCTGGATTCACAGCTGGAACCAGAGGTACAGGGAATGGAGAAATGGGGACTCCCTGGTAGGTGGGAGTGGGAATTGCTGTCCTTGATGTTTATGGTGAGTGTCCCAGGTGTGCCCTTTGCCACCAAGGGGGAACCACATTGTTCACAGCTGCTGGCACTGAGGCTTTGCAGGACTGCAGCTATCACACTAAAGGAAGTTAGTGTCTAAAAAAAGTATTTTTATCTTAACCGTTTTGAACACCTGTGCAACCCAYCAACATGTCATAAACTGTTGTATTCCTTGCTACTTGTTATGCATTGTGCCACTTACAAAAACCTTTAATCACAGCTAATGACACGATCACACTTTGCTTTGCTTCCACCACCCGCTGTGTCAGAGTTGAGGCAGCAGACACAACTTGCAGTAGGGGSSTGACTTGTGARAAATAAAGCCTGAAAGAAATCTTGRAATTGGTTGATGGTGAAATCTAAGCCAAAGGAAACTGTGTTTGGGACAGAAATATATATAAGACCTTGTCAATGTGGTAGGTCAGCCCCAGAAAATGGTGCAAGTTTATCTGAAGAGTAATCTGTTCCTTGACTTTATCTGTCAGCAACAACCCCCCATTGYCTAGATTTCCCCTTTAACCCCCTAAGTTCCAGCCTCAGTATTTTGTGGGGAAAASACCAGGATACATCMATCAAATCTTGTGTTTGCCTACACRAATAGAGGAGTTCTGTCCCATAYTTGATAGAGCATTTTCTTCAAAGCTTCAACACAAAAGTATTTGACTTTGTTGTTTATAATTGTTTTGCTCTATGATCTTGGGCATAGGTTGAGCTGAATTATGACATTTCTGTCTCAGTTCCACTCTTAAGTTCACCTAACCACAAGCTGGCCTCCTTTCTCTCCTTTTTAGGCAACTACTGGCTCCGTGTCAGTCTCAGGGGGCTGGAGCCCTACCAACTCTGACCAGCTGAGAATTGCTTTGTGTTCCTGCTGGGTGAGGTGCCCTACACATCCAGAGTATGATGTAGTTTCACTATATGCTGAGCTGTTGCTCATCTAAAGCTGCTTCCCTTGCTTGGCATCAGTTGTGCTGTTTGGCCTGCTTGACCTTATTTCAGTTCTTGGCAGCTTTTCTCCCCATCCCTTTTTCTGTGGCACACTCTGTTCTTTGTTGCCTTTAACTGGGCCCTGCCACTTTCCYGGCTTACCCAGTTTGAAACACGTTCCTCTGGTTCCTCCTCAGACTTTGTCACTGATGCTGTCACAGTGCCTGACTCATAAAATGTACCTTGATTCATGGTCCCTCTGCCTGGATTTAGCTACAGGACACAAATACGTCTTACCTGTGTCTTCCAAAACTTCCCCACATCYGGGAACTGAAGCAGATTGTGTGCTGGATCCAAGAGAGRTGGCCTGATTGGTAACACTTGTTCCTGTACCTAGGGTAAGGTGATGCCTCAAGTGAAAGCAACTAATCCTGACTGCAGCCAGGAGRACTTTTCATTATTTCCTACCAAAACCAAGTGTGGCCTTTACACAGTTTGCTGATGGGACTTTTAGAACCTGACTAAGGGACTTTGAGAYAAAAGAACAAGACGGAGAAAAAGCATCTCACCCAAACAGCAGTATGAGCATGGGGCTTTGGATAACAAGTGGCACAGAAGACTGAGTAAAGCTGCTGCTCATAATGCAATTAGCAGAAAGKCATCTGTGACTGACTGGAATTCTGTTAATTTTTAGAGCTAATAATAAAGGGGAGTTAAAACTTCCTTCCTTTGTAGTGGTACAGGACAAACTCTGATTTTGTGCTCCTTCATAGAAGGAGCAAGCAGAAACTTACTGAATCAAAGAAAATTCAGACATCAGTTGGGTGTTCTGGAAAGACCTGGTGAGAAATAGGGGACACAAGGGAGACTTACATAAATGGAAAAAGGAAGAAATTGTTCACAGAGCAGGGAAAAACCTGAGAAGCTACTGATGTGTAATCTCTCTCCTGCAAATTATGGGAAAGTAACCCATTTTTTGGTCTTTATTTTTGTTTCTTATATAATAGCTCATCTTCAAAAGGATTTAGAGCAGATTTCCCTGGAGTGACTAAGCTAGATTCAAGAATCTGGGGGAAAAAAAATTGACTGGATAGAGTGCTTTTACCCTCTGTACCCAACTCAGCAGCCAAAAGTACAGGTCATCAAAGCTACCACCTCACCTTGGGACAGTACACAAATTCTGGTTTATTTTTCCAATTCTCAAAAGCAAAGTCTCTAAATAAATAAATAAATAAATAAATGATTGTGGGTGGTAGTGTATTGGGTGGGTTTTTTGTGTTTTGGAGTTTTTTTGGTTTGATTTTTTTTTTTGATTGGTTGTTTTGGTTGTTTTGTTTGTTTTCTTTTTAATAATACAAATGAGGAAATGGAACTGCAGAGGGGGTTCCTATTCTGTAGGAGAAAGAAAAGGAAGAAGCATGAAAAGAAAAGGAAGCAGCATGAGCATGAATCTCCTGCCTGGAAAAATGAATCAGCCATCTGGCAGCTTGAGTTTATTCTGATCTTCTCTAGTGGTGAACCTCTGGTCATTAATTCAGACACGGAATTGGTATCTGCCCTCTCCTYGCTCAGTTTCCTGTGTGACTGATCATGAAGCTCTCTTTGGATCAAGTGCAATAAAAGTGCCTGTTGTAAAGTCTTTGTTAAATCCTCTCTGAATTGGGCTCAATATCAGAAATGGTGGACTTTGAAGCACTTAAAGAGTAGCTTTTTTGAGAAAGATGTCATAGTCSTGTAAAATACTTTCTCCTAGTTTTTCACAGAACTTTTTTTCTATCAGATATAAATCCTTTCTAGACAGGTCAGAATTTAAAATATCTGTATTTCCTTATAATGCTTAGGTGGCATTTATTTTTCTTTTAAACTTTTCATTGTATTGGAAAGGATGCTAAGTGTGCTAAAACATACGGAAACTTCAGGATGTTCTTTGTTTTTTTTCATAAAGTCTGAACTGATGGTAGAAGCCCGCTCGGGAATTGGCAGCTTAGAAAGAARTGGTGTGCTTGCAGAAGAACTGCTTTTCATCATCTTCCCTGGAAGGTTCAGTCCCAGAAGCATGATCTCTTCATGGGGAAAATGCAGGAGTTAGGCTCTTCAGAGAGCCAGTCTGACTCCCTTAAAGGTGAGGAATCCTCACAGGGCACAGCTGACCTAACAAATTCCTATCTTCTGGTCAGTGGAGCAGAGCAGGAACTTTTCACTGGAGCGCTCACTATGCTCAGCGTTGCTGACTGAAGTGCTCCTGCAGTTGTACTGGAACAGCTTTGAGAAATGATCCCGGCTGGGGGGGCAGGAATCAAACCAGTCCCTTAGAAAACAAATGTYCCTCCCCGCTTCTCTGATGAGGCAACAGTTTAGCTAAGACAGGGCTGAGCAAACAGCTGAATGAAACAACTGCGAGGGAGGAAATGAACTGGAGAGTGTGAAATCCTCTTAAGGGAGGCTCTGTGACAAGGGGTTTGGAATGTGCTGCTGCACCTGGAGTCTGGGCTCTACAGTGTTCCCATGTTTTGACACAAGTAAAAAAAAAGCAAAGTTGTGTGAGTCAGGACACCCTGAAGTGTTATGGATCTGGGCTACCAAAGCCTGACTGACTCAGCTTTGGAAATGAGCTGAACTCTCTGCCATGGTATTGTCAGCGCTTGCACACTCATTCCTTCAAACCACACCTTAAAAACTRTGTCACGTTTTCTTCATGTTAGGTAAACACATTTACCTAAAACCTGTCAGCTGTGAGCTCAAGTGTGAACTACAGTGTTTTTGRAACAGAACAGAACACATGTGCTGTACATGCATTTCATGCACAGCTGACTGGGGCTGCCTCGTGTTGTGCTCTTGCCAGCTCCTGCAGTAAACTGCTATAATCTTTGGACTGGAGTTGTAATATGAGTTATCCCTATTTTATCTGAAGCAGAAGACCCATTACTGGAATTCTGTGAACAGACCAAATGTTGTAGTTTATTTTCATGGAAAGGTTGTCTATCTGGCAGCTGTCAGAAGTTGACTCCATATGGGAAAGGCACAAATGGATGCAGCTTCTTTCCCTCTATTCCTAAGTGTTGTTTYATAGATATTTATAATTATATAATAATTTTTAAGGCTTACACTAAGTTTGGTGGGTTTTAAAACGTATTTTAAAAATTCCAGACAGACACTATCAGATTAACATTAAAGATCAGCAACAGCACCTGTAGCTGTAATTGAMACCGTGAACATAGTTATATGACTGGGCATCCAGGATGCTATTTTAAAGTGTTCCCTACAAGGCAATCTTTCTGCTTATTTTCTTGTTTCCCCCAACCTTGACAGGTGTAAAACTATTCTGAAATACGAATTCGAGCTATAAAATATAATTAATTTTTGAAAGCCTGTCTCATGCATCAACTGACAGATTGTATCTAGAATTCCTAGGTGACAACTTGAATTAAATTGCTTTTAGGTGTTTTTGGGGTTTTTATTATTTTATTTTAAACATTCCTAATCTGATCACAGTTTSCATTGTGAGCTTTATTTTCTCTGCGGGATGCCTCATCTTAGTTTTTAAAAGACTGGAACTGGTCGATACTCTTATCTTAAGTATCCTGCCTTTGTTAGGCAGGTGAGCAGAGTAACTCGGCTTAGTGACTGCTTAGTTATGCTAACTCTCCCCAAAATTATAAGTAGATAAACACAAGAGRGTGATTAGACTCTAATTACCAGGACAAAACTATTATTGTGCTGACTGATCTAAATATAAGCTTACGTGGAACTACTCAGCATGAGCAATGTGCTTAGCATTACACAATAAAGTGAARAAAACGTGTCACAAATCGTGTGTCTGGTTACTTCAGAATCCTGTACTGCTTATRTGGAACRMTTCAGGTTCATATAATCCTCATGCAGGGMGAAAAAAAGGAATCCCACAAATGCTCATTTAACTAAGGGCACTCTTGGCGATGGGCAGAAGCAGAAAGCGTTTTTGGAGAAGGCTCCCGAGCACGCGAGCCGCCATCRGTGCCAGCAGACATTGCTTCTGTGCGCGTCCTGCAGCTCCCCAGATAAGGCACCCTCCATCCATGTGGGCAACCGTACGTTTATCTGGCCAGCCAAGGGCTCCCCCGCACACGGCTYCGCTTCCTGGCGACACAACGCTGCGAGAGAGAGCGGCCGGCGGCGTTGTCTCGGCGGGTCACTTTGGAACGGCCCAGCTTTGTGTCGGCCGGACGATGACGTGCGGTGACCGCAGGGTTTCCCGGCAGAGCGGCCGAGGCTGCGTGCGGCCGGGCGCGTCCCGCGGGCTGGCCCCGCGTCCACAGCCGCTCCTTTTTAGGCCGCGCCGCGCTCCCGCTCCGATCCGCTCCGATCCCATCCGATCCGCTCCGATCCCATCCGAGCCGAGCCGATCCGATCCGATCGGCCGGGCCCGCCCCGCGCGCGGCCCCGCGCATGCGCCGCACCTTGTTTACCCCGCTCGGCGCGGCAGCGCGGCGGCCGGCCGGCAGGTGTCGCCCCACGCCCAGGAGAGCGGGCCCCGCTGGGCGGCCGCCAGGTGGCGCCTGCGCCCTCCATTCGCCCGCGAGCCGCCGAGCAGCGAACACCCCAAACAATCCCCAGCGCCGCCGCCAAATTAAATAACCCCGACCCGCCCGCGCCCCGCGCCCCCTCCGCGCCTACAGCCCGGCACCGGCCGGGACGGGCGCGCAGCCGGCGAGCCGCGCCGGGGATACGGGAGCGGAGCTGCGCGCCGGGGCCTCCTCGCTGCCTACGCCGACACTGGGCAAGGTAAGTTAGAAAATGGCGGCGAAGCTTCTGGAAGTTTGGCGGGGGGACTCGGGATCGCGGTGCGCGGCGGCGATGAGAGGCCGGGCCGCGGCCCGCAGCCCCCGGGCCCGCGCCGGGCGCCAGGCCGGCTGGCCGCGGGGACTGCGCGCAGCCAAGATGGAGGACGGCGGGGCCGAGCCGCGAAAACACTCCAGCCCCCCGCTTCCCCACCCCCCGTTCCCGGCGCGCCGCGGCGGGGAGGGGGGAGGCGAGCGGAGCGCGAGTGAGAGAGCGAGAGGGCGCCGAAAGCGGCCCCCCTGCCCGCCCAGGCCCCCTTCCTCCTCYCCAGAGCCGGCCGCGGGCAGGCCGGGCCCGGCGCTCGGCGAGCTAAAATGGAGAACCGCCTTCTCCTCCTCCTCCTCCCCCCTTCTGCCGAGCCGAGCAGGGGCTGCCGGCAAGATGGAGGACTCGGGCATTGTGTGCGTGGGGTGTGTGTGCGGGCGAGCCGGGCCGGGCCGCTCGGGTGGGCAAGCAAAGGGAAYGGGGTCGGGGCCCGAGCCGCACTCGGGGGAGCGCTGGGCCGCGCCGAGAAAATGGTGGGGCGGCTGCCGGKGCCCCGGGGTCGAGTGTCGGGGGAGGCCGCGGGCAGGGGACTCGCACTTGTGACAGCGCTCGCCACGGCTCCCTTTCCCCTGCTCCCCGCTGCCCAGCAGCCGAGTTCTTSCTGCCAGCTCGCTCCCGGCGGGTTCCCCGCGCAGGGAAGTGCCGAGGGATCGGGATTTCTCTCCTCCGTGTCTCTTCCCCGAGCTGGGGCAACTCTGGCCGCCCTTCCCCGTGMCTGCATTGGAAGGCTGGCGGGAGCGGGGCTCCCTCGGCCCAAGTGAGGACGTGGGGACTGACCTGCACCTTCCCCCCCCGCCTCCATTCGCTGCCCCTCCCGCCCCGGCGCCCAGCTCGGGGAAGGCCTTTGTGGGTCGAGTTTTCCCCTCCGAGTGACTTTGGCCGATCTCCTCGGCGGCTGCCCGCTAAGAGGAAGAGTTGTTGCAGTTTCCGTTCGGCTTCCTTTATTTTTTTTTTTTTTTTTTTTTGTAAAGAAAGGGCGCTTGCCAACTTGTGCCGGGGACGCCCGATGCCGGGAGCCGCGTGTTGCAGGAACCCCGCTGGGCTCTCGCCGGCCCCGGTGGGGGAGGGGGGCAGGAGGAGGAGGAGGAGGAAGGAGAATGCTTCTTACTGGGGGGTTTTGGCGCCACTTTTGTTTTAGATAGTGCTCCTCTGCCCCCTCCTCCTCGGCACGCACTGAACTGAGCTGAACCCTGCCCAGGTAGGAAACSAGAGCTTTCCTGGTGTTTCTCTTTTATGGGCGCTTATTTTCTCTACACGGATTAAAAAAAAAATATATATATGTATATATTTAGTTGCTGCTGCGGTTAGGGACGGAGGGACAGAGGAGTGAGCAGCCGTAGATGGCTCGGTTGGGAGGCCCTGTTTTCCGGGAATTCCTCTCCCTGCCCGAGCGCATCCCTGCTGCTGGGCGTGCTGGCCTTGGGGGCCCGCACCGCTCTGCCTCCATGCCTTCCTCTGTCCTGGTAGCGTTGTATAATCCGTCTGCCCCGTGCAAATCCGGCACCCACCGACCTAATTTTTTTTTCCCCCCCTCTTCCGAGACCGGGTGCGGAGGCGATCGGGCCTCTGTTTCGCTGCTTTTATTTATTTATTGTACTGCCCTGGMTCTGCTCTCCTTGTGCTCCCACGGGATGCGGCGTTAGGAGCTGACACAAAGTTTCGATCACCTTCGAGTCCGGTGCTCTAGTTACCGC
>NW_026623288.1:1446352-1571155 GCF_030028575.1 Malurus melanocephalus
GCCCCCGCGTTCCAATGTGGCGCGCCCGGCCGCGCCCGCCGCCCATTGGCCGCCGCCGCGCGGGAGGCGGCCGCTTCCTCCGGGCCCCTCCGCGGGAATCGGGGCGAGCGCGGCCGCCACTGCCCGGGCTCYGCTCGGCGCCCCGCGGGCACGGCTCCGGGGCTGCTGCAACGGAACCGGAGGAAAACGCCTTTTGGACCGCTTCCCTGGAAGCCGTTGCACAGCCGCTCTTATGCTCTCTTGGAGTTTTGTTGAATCCTGTTTTAAATGACCAGAAATGAGAGTTCCTAGCGTTTCCTACTGCGAGGTGTTGTCCAAGCATACGTCTCCCTGTTAACTCTTGGCAGTTCAGTTTCGATTTGTGATTGATAGTTTCTTTCGCGTCTGTAGTGCTTGGCCATTCGAAACAACTTTTCCCTTTTTTCACAGTCTCTTTTCCTTAAATCAACAATTATTTACTATTATTCCTGGAGTATTTATCTGGTATTGAACTTTTCCAAAGCTTAGCCATGCGCAGGCTGGCTGATCTGTGTGCAGGTAAATAAATACCACGAATGATTGTGCAACTGACAGTCATTAATCTCTGCCTGTCTTGGTATCATTTGCTCATTATACTYAAGTCATAGTTTTGTGGATCAGTTTTCCTGATGATCMGTCACAGACTCAATACCACAGATGTAGTATGGAGCTCTTTATTGGGTAACATAGTTTGTTTTCCTTTATAGCCATGATAACAGCTTCATTGCTAAATGGAACATGGTATGAGAGCTGCCATGCTTTTAGCATAAACATGCATCTTTTTGCTGCTGAAAGCCCTGAAGGTGAATGGGCTGGAATCCCCACACTGTTCTGATTAATTAATCAAAGTATAAAAAATCTTCGATGTTATRCAAAGGAGAAAAATATTAATTGAATCCCATCTCTGACAAATAGGTCTTGATCTGTAACATGTGAGGCTCATATTGGTACTTCTTGACAAAACCAGTGACATTTTATRATGTTGTCTGCAGGTGGTCTTTGTGCATCCTGTGAGACAAACCCCCTGAATTTCTGTTGCTGATGTTTGTGTTAAGTTAGCTGTGGTGAACTTAAGGTTGGCTGTTGCTTAATTTTAAAATCAAATGATCAAAAAACCCCCACAAAAATCCCACAGGCATGGGACCAGGGAATAGGACAGACCAGTTTTTCTGTGATACTTCCTACTCTTCAGATAAACACAAGTTATGCACTTGGGCCAGAGTTACAATTTTGGAGCTTTTTCATGCATTTATAGTTTCAGGAAGATAATGCTGAATAAWGTCAACAAGCAGTGTAAGGATTTGTTAAACTTACGTTTAAGAAGTTTAGTTAAAATTTATATGCAGCTCTACTTTTTATAAAGTTTTCATGTTTCACAACTGAAAACTGAATTTGAGTGAGTTGGTTCAAACCAAGGATTCTGTGATATTTGAATATATTTCAAAGAAATTGGGTTCTGTGAAATGACAAAAAATTGGTTGTTCATAGATTATTAAAATACTTAGTTTAAAAATGCATTATGTTATTTGAATAGCTCTCATTTGATAAATTGGAGTATTCAGTTAGCTGGTTGTTACTCTAACTCAAATCCCATAAATATATCACATTTGAACTTTACGTGTTCAAGTCTTTCAATGTTTGGAGTGAAATAATTTCYAGTTGGAGTGTAAATAGAATTGTCAGTTAAATACTCTCTTGGTTTATTTTGTCTCAGTATAACTTACCAACAGCAACTGAACTTAAAAAAAAAAAAGTAATGTAGACAGCTTCTCTTGAATATTACATGCTACTGCAGTCTCCTGTAGAAAATAGCTGCAGGCAACAAACCACTTGAAAGTTCCTGCTCTTGGTGGTGGGAGCAACTGTGTTAGACTTAGTTAAGTCATGAAATGATGTTGGCACATCAGAGCTTTATGAACTTTTTAAAATTAGATTGCTCTTTGTCACTTATGGTTCAAATTTAGAATGATTCCAGAATCCTCGTTTGTCATTTTCATTTGTGGTCTCACTGTCTCAGTTGTTTTGCTGCAGGCAAGTATTTTAGGAGAGATGAGCTTTTCTGAAACTTGTATGCCAGCAAAAACAGGTTGTATGTTTTACAGAAACCTGAAATACTTTGGTTGCTTTTTTTTTTTTACCAAATGAATCCCCCAGAATAAGCAAATATTTTTCCTTATTGCTTGTGCTAGTTGATTGTGGTACTGGAATGCTGTGTTTTGTCAGATGAGACTAGGTTTTGAACTCAATGTGATCTCTGCCCACAGTGTCCATTTCTTCTCTGATTAATTTGAAAACTTAGGAGAATATTGTAGGTGGGAATTTCCAAAATTGTACTTCTTTGCACTATTATGATTCTGTACCCAAATGGTTGAGTTTTGGTGGTGAGTTTTGTTTGTTTGTGGGTTTGGGTTTTTTTTTTTTTTGATGTGTGCAATTAGGAATATGTTGTTGAGTTGGTCTCTGTCAGGGAGATGTGAGAATTTCCAAGAGCTTCATCTGGTTCAGTACTTGTTTTTTTTCATAGAAAAAAGAAGTGATTGATAGCAGCCATCAACATACSAGTTTAATACTCTTAAATAAATGGTTTGCTCTCTTTCTCAGTATCACTTAAAACATGCATATTCTGAAAACTTCATCTTATATGAGAATCATTGACAAAGAAGAAGAGAGTGATAACCTAGTCCATGGGAAACTGGAGTGAGCAGGGAATTGGAGTTGTAGGTTGGAGAAAAAAGATTGTACACMGCAAATCTGTGGAGGAATGGGAAGAGCTGTTTTCCATGTGCATCACAAAAACTTACATGGTGACATATAAGCTTATGGCCATGGTTTAGATTCAATGCCATCCAGCATTTTAGAAGAACTCGCCCTTTAAATTCAAAAGGTAAGTAAAAATGGGAATTCTTCATGGTCCCACAACTCCTCTGCATTGTAGTCCTGCGGTGTGAGCTGCTCTGGGTCTCCGTGTGCCTCCTAACCCTTGTGTCCTGTTGACTTCGCGCAGTTGGAACTGAACGGGCCGCAGGTTGAGAGCGTGGAGCCTCTCCCGGCAGCACGGGATGGGCCGAGCCCCGCTGCCGGCAGCGTCTCGGTGCGGGCGGCCCGTGCAGCGGCCCCCCCCGGTCCCCAGGGGGCGCCCCGGCGGCGGGGCCGCGGCTGCGGGGGAGCCTGGACAGGGACYGGGGCCAAGCTAAGGGCTGGGGAGCGCCTTCGGTCGCCTTGGCAGTGTCACATCTGCAGAGCTGGAGCTCTCGGGCGAGCGTTTGTTCAGTCTGAAAGACTGCTTTGAAGAGTAAACCGGTTAAGCTCTTCCATTCAGTGAACAGGTTTCGTGTTTGAAGATTAGKCCAGTGATTTCAGTTGGCTTTTTATATTAGAAAGAAAAATCTGTTTTCTGTATCTATGTGGTTTAAGGGGAAACCTTGAAATCTGATGTGACTTTTGACAGGGTCAGGTATTTACTTAAGAGTGCTATACCAAAATCTTRTTTTGAGAGAATAAGTTTAAAATTGCAGTTTAATCATTTGTTGTTCTAACTAGAACTTAATTTCCTTAGGTGTTCTCATCTTGAAGTTCTTAAAAATCTGATGAAGTTGGAGTTGGAGGTTCTTTTTGTAAGAACAAATAACAAAGTTAAGAGAAATGTCTGAAGGTGACCCTCATTTAGATCACCGACAGTTGTAGAACTGGTGTTGATTTGTTGAAGTTGAGAAGCTTGAGGGGCTGTTACCTGACCAGCTTTTGTCTTGAGAAGGATGTTTCACTGTTCAGGTATCAATACATAAACTTTGTTATTTTTGTCTTGGTCCTGTCATTTGATGGGTGAGATCACTKAGACTAGATCAGAATCCTAGATTTGATGTGTTATGCCATTACATTATTTCACAGAATACTCGGTTTTTAATATCTTTTAATTCCCAAGTGTTCAACTTTTTAAGTCTCCTAGATCTACAAGATCTTGGTTAGAGAAGAAGGGAAAGTGAAACTTTTCTTTCACAAACATTTTCTGAGATCTGGCACCCAATTTTGGAGATAGGAATGTGGGAAAATTTAATCCATCAGGGTACCCTGTTTTTCATGTGGCAGTTGGCTTTTCCTAGCCTTTACTGGCTACAGATTTGCATGGAGGAGCRTCAGACTAGCCTGTATTTAAACTACTTTATGCCAGTTTAAGTCAGAAATGAAAGACATGCAGGACTATATACTTCTGATCTTATTGTGGCTTCAGAGGGAAATTAAATTAGTTGTCAGGGTAGCTGCTTTGTCCAGGTATATACTTTATTGTTGTCTTTTCTGCACATTTTTTTGATTGTGTAGCTAGCAGTGATTTCTGCCTTTGGAAGGCTTATTTTTATAAAAGAACATGATCAGAAGAGGGAGTAAATGTAAGAAGATTGGCATATATAGCAGGGTGGTTTGTGATCTGTGATTGAGAAGCTGATCACAATACCTACCCAAAAAAGTATCTGAGAACATGTGTTGGTTGGTTTTGGAGTTTTTGTCAATTTTTTTTTTTTGGTAGGTAGGTGAATGGTTTATTTTCTTATGGTTCTGAACCTAATGGCATATTAGTCCTGCCCTTACACAACTCTATGGRTTTTACTTTTCTGTACTCCATTTCAGTAAAGGTTAGTTATTTTATTAGAGCAAGAGAATATGAATATGTATGACACTAGAAATCAGTTTGCTTTCTACAGCAGTTTTTTTGTCACTTCTGTGTAGCTCTGGAGAGGAAAGCATTTTTACATCTGTTGCCACTGTTCAAAGGTTGCTAGAGCAAGCTGATGACTTCTGCTTGTGTTTTGAAAAAGGTCTCATATAATGCATATCTCTGCAGTGGTTTCAATTCGTAAAAATTGTAGCTGAAATTTCAGTGTTTCCTATTAACAAAACAGTGAAATTGAATACACTGACATTTTGAAAGAGACAAAACTACTGATCACTTTAAAAAGTAACAACAAACCTTAGGTATGCATATTTTAATTAGTGTTGGGATTACATTCCAGAACTGGCTTTGGAGTTGTYGCAAAGGTTTGGTGAAATGCTGCTTAGCTTGTGGCGTGTGAGTGAATGAGCTTTGGGTGACATGCAAGACACCTGACCTTACCTGTGGGCTCCCTTCCCTTCTCCAGTGGTACCTCACTCCCAGAGAGTGCAGACATCACATGGTGAACGCTTGTTTGGTGCTTCCTGGGAAGGTGTGTGTTGTGCTTTGTGTGGTCACTTGGCTAAGAGGACTTAATGAAGTTATTTTCCTATTGCTTAATCCATRTGAACTGACTGGAAAGAGGTGGGCATTTTTGATTGGCATTCTTGATTATGGCTGAATTGCAGTTTTTTACTGAACATAGGATTTCAGCCTAAGTTTTRAGACCTTCCTTGTAGCATCATATCTGGAAAGAACATTGACTTCTACTTCGTGTACAAATTAAAAAAAGCTAAGGTTCAAGCTAAGGTTTTTTTAGTCTTTCGTGCTATTACCTGTTATTCCTTTAGGTAGAACTCTCAGTTCGTTCTTTAAAGAAGGATCAACTGAAAATTTGGACCATATCAAGTCTTACTAAGCAGATAATAAGCAAGTGATATATTTGGCTGATTTTTTTTGGTCTGAGTGTAATCTTCCTGTAAGGAGAGTTTGTATGGAGTAGTGATGTGAATATTGAAGGTCTGTATTTTTTCTTGTGTTACTTTTATTARTGTGCTGTGGATAATTGAATATCTAGATTACTGAAGTTACAAAAAAACCCCAATGTAAGTAGTAAATGTCAAGAACACAGCCTTGTAATTTATGCWTGCATTTGAGGTGTCTGGTTTTCAATTTGAAGGTGACCATTGGCCATTTCACTTCCGATTTTCTTAGAAACAGAGAACTGACTAAGTGTGATATTTTTTTCCAAGGGAGGAAACTGGCAAAACTTGATCAAGTTTGATCAAGTTTTTTTTTTTTTTTTTTTTTCTTTCCAAAACAAGAATGACCAGTGGCTGCAGTCTATATATGGCAGAACTGTGCTTGTGGTAGAGAAATAGGGAAAAGAATTGATATATTATATTTAAATTGTATTCTTTACCCTAAAAATATATTTGASAAGGAAAGGCTATCATATTAATAATTTAGGATTAATAATATAACAGTTTGTAAAACCAGGGTATTTTGTACTATTTTGGGATGGGAACAATATTCTTTCAGGAAAGTTCCAGTTTGGTATATGTCTCTATAGTATTTTATTTTTATTGTTTCTTATGTACTGTTTGAACAATTGTATCCAAAACACTTTCTTTTAACACCACATGAAATGAAGCTTTGCGTTATGAGCGTGCAGTTGCTTTCTAGAAATGATGCCACAATGAAATAATTATTAGTGTTCTTGGTCACAGAAYTGCATAGGTGGGAAAGGACCCCTGGAGGTCTCATCCAGCCTTCTCATTACATCTTGTCCTGTAAGGCCACTTGTCCAGTCAAGGTTTGAATGTCTYAGAAGATGAAGTGTCCACAATCTCTTTGGCAGTCTACTAGGCTGTCCCTGTTGGAATGCCCTTTTTTATTTCAGATCCTTAAGTCATCTTAARTTCCTGTGAAGGTTYATATTTTTCCATCTCCCAGTATAATATTGTAAAGTATCCCTTAATGTTGAGGGCATGGGACCAAAATGTCCTGGTTTAGAGCTGGTGATGTTGGGAATTTTAAAAAGAGAGAGGTGAATGCCTACTGAATGACTTTTTGGTACCTATTTTCCTCTTCCCTCTCGTTTTGCAGTATTTATCCTTTTCCTTCTGTCCMTGCTCAAGCTTCACTATTGACAAAGTCTTGCAAATAAAACTTCCTTTCCTAAGCATTTACCTGTTCGCTTAAGTGTCATTCATATGCTAATCAAAATTATTCTTTTTGCAGTTTTCATATTTAAGCAGTGGTATTTTCATTCTTTCTRGAAGTATTATTTCTAGAAATCCACAGTTCATTTGAAACTGTGGTAACCAGAAAGGAAGGCTGCACAAATATCTCTCTTGGATCTGTGGTATAGGTCTGTTGTTRCTTGCCTAATAAACAGTTGGCTAAAGRAAAAGGGAAACTGGCTTTTGCATGTTGATTTAGGAAATGTAGCAATGGTTTAACAAGGCAGATTCATCARTGACAGTRGAAAATGTTTGGGTTTTTTTCCCTACTGAATTACATTTCTGTTTTCAATATTGTGTGTTTAGGTGTTTTTGTTTCATTAAGTGTGCTTCCATTCAACTTGTTTTGCTAAGCTGTATTTTCAAAACTGATATATATTAGTATTAGATTAATTAAAAAAAWRTTAATTAAGAAGTATTGCTGATRCAGTGATGTGTGTATGCTGTATAACCACTSTGCTATGAAATAAGCCAGATTTTTTACACAGACAAGCTGTGGCTTGACAGTTRAAATATAATCAGAAAAATCAGCCTTTATGAATTTTATTTGTCTTGCTGCATTGCATTGTCTCTGTTATACTGCTCAATTTCTATTCAGCAATGYAATGGTTTTATGAAAGTTAATAAACTTGTGTACTTAGAGTATGACTGTATCTCAGAGTGGTAGTTGGTGCTAAGCAGAAATTTTCGAAGGTGGCAAGACACAGATTGTTTACCTCAGTATGCTATAAAAATGTCAAAAACATTTTTAGACACTTCCAGTTCAATTGCATCAGATAGAAGAAAATATAGAAAGTCATCTTCTTCATATRCAGTTGGCCACTCATTAAGATTCTTCCTATTCACCCCCAAATGCAGTAACAATCTCTGTAAAATTGAATTCTCAAGGGTTTCCTTTTTGTGCCAAGGGGCTGTAAACTATGCAAAGCATACCTTGCATTCAAAACTGGTTAGGGAAGTTTTGTTTACAAGAGAGGATTTATGCATTCTTGCATAATCCTACAAATGGGCTTAGTCTTCCCCTATCTCCAGTGAAGGGAAGCATGGAAAAATTCTAATGATTCTTTTGGATGCAAGACTGACTCAGTGTTCCTGGTAGCTTGGGGATTTAAGAAACCTACTGAAGTTCTTCCGTTCTTTTATAATAAGCACTATTTGTTAGTATATAAGAAATAAGCACCCTAGGAGATGAAATGGGATCCCTGTGATGAAGGAAAAAATAGCAAGAAAGAAAGGAAATGTAGGCAAGTGTAAGAATATGGTGTTGAGTGCTAGAGTGTTTCGAAAATATGTTGTATGTCCAGTTGTGTCATCTTCTCTTTTCTGTCTGTTGTGTAATGCGTTGGCATTGAGTTATTGGATACATGCTGTATAAGTAATTGCTTTAATGCAAAAACTTAATCTTGGAATACATTACCAGATGTGGAAGGTGCGAATGTTTGTCTTGAATGTTTAATCTTTCAATTCCTGACTATCAAACATTAAAGGCTCTTTGAGCAGGATTTGGAGGGGAGGAATCAAACTAGCAATCTGTTGAAAATGTAATTTTTTTATGTGAGGGTAGCTGGTGGAGCAACTAGTTACTTCACTAATGTGAAAGAACAGAATCAGGCAGTTATGTAACTAAGTCATTTTACAGCATAACTTCAATGCAGAGTTTCCTCTCATTCATAGCGTTCTTCTTTCCGTACTTGTTCACTTCAAACTACTGAAGATGAGCCTTCCCAGTCGTAGGCAGTTCTTTGGGTAGGTGCTTCTGGTAGGGTGGTTGGATCTCTATGTCCTGACCACATGTTTTCGTGTTAACCTTGTGTGCCTGTGTTTTCTGACCACTTGAACCCCACAGGTGAATTGTTTTAAGGAGCTAAACTGTAAAGAAGAGTAGTTTTCTGTGGGTTAAATTCCTGTGTAGTCAAATGTGTGCTGCTACTGCATGGAAGAGGATATGGGAGCTTTTGGCCAGTGAGAATACAGAAATATTCAGTATTTCAGTAGTTGAAGCGTGGTATTAGTTACCTGGTCCAACACTAGTAGCAGTGTCTACTGTAGGGCCAGGAAAAGAAAACTTTATTCCTGCTGTCATCTACTACTTTTTGCTGGTCTTACTCATAAAAACCATTAGGCTGACATGCCAAATCCTAAAGTAGTCCTCTAATCTYTGTAGTGATCTCTGTTTTATCTTTTTTTTCCCCCTGAAATGTTACAAAGTCTGTCATAGATCAATTAGAGCTCCGCAAGGAAATTCAGGACCGTACTTGATTTGCATTAATTTATGCAGGCACAAAGATGATGTACATTTTTCTCTGGTTTCAGTCTGTGTGCTGGTTAGAAGTTGTGCAGGTGTTACTGGGAATAAGATGGAAGGAGTAAGAGAAGGTTTTAGGAAGAGCTACAGAAGATTCTTCTTTCAGCCTTGGCATGGGTAATCAGATGCTGTTGTAAAAACCCTCTAGACCTCCTTCTTCAGCTGGATGCTTACCAGCCTGTTGTGGTTAGATCTTATTATGAGCCTTTGCACTCTTGTGTTTTCTGTGGTTTCTGGAAGCTGCAGTGCCAGTTCTATACGTGAGGTCTGGCTTTGGCCTGTTCACAGAATATGGACAATGCTGTGCAGTGAGCCCGAGTCCCATCTCTCCTACTTTTCAGAGATTTTTGGGGCATGCTGAGGCTATGGGTTTTACCTCTGAGTAATTAAATCAGACATACTCTTTTTTATTCTAATAAAATATTAATGTCCTTCAGAGGTACTGAGAAAATGCCTGAACATGTCATGTGCTTTTCTTTACCTCACTTTTTGTTCRATTCAGACCATTTTGTTGTCTTCCACTCTTGGAAAAAAGCTTGCAGAGTGCTTTTTGCAACATGGGATACTAACTAAGAAGATGCTGACTTTCTGTAGATGTTTGGGAAGAGCTCTGCTGTTGAATGAGCCGAAACTCTTAAGTTGTATTTCATTGCCTAATTCCCTGCCATTTTAGATTTTAAATCTGGGAAACTTGTCTGCTCTAGGCAGAGCTCTGATTTATTGAAAATAAGACTCTATATGAAAATCAAACTGTCAGCTACACTGTAGGCTGTGATTTTGCTTTGTGAAGTTGTAGTCTGGTCAGGAATACTAGGCAACAAGCAAGTCATATTTACAAGATTTTTTTTGAGTTCTGCAGATCATTTTAGGTTATACAGAGGATTACAGAGATGTGGGTTGTTCAGTATGCATTTATATAAGCYGTGCTGGAACAGGAGTTTCTTTTTTGGTGTTGGAATTTGTAGCAGGCAGTGGGCATTGGTTCTTCCCAGTTTTGCAGGTGCTCCTTAGAAGGATTGTTGTGAATATAGCTGCAGTTGCCTGAGCTCTCTGTTTCTCCTTACTGCTGTTGAAATGTTTCTGTGGGACTTCCCTGCTTGGAAGCATGCCAGAATGAGTGTGTGGGAAGACTTAATACTTGCTACTTACATAGCATTTCGTATGTTCAAACTCTTCTGCAGATACTAACTAATCTTTAACATTTGAGCCTAATTTCTGTCAGTATAAATCAGTAACAGGCAGTTATGACTCCTGTTTTTCTTGATGTCAAAAGAACAAAATGCTGTAACTAAAATAGTAARAATAATCTTTATAATCTCATTAACAAACTGGTTTTTGTCACTGTACCCTTCTGGCTTCATGTGGTGTAGAAGAAAGTTACGAATGGAGTGCAGTGCTACTCTTCAGGAGGTCTCTGCGTTGTAGGATGCTGACTGCKGGAAGGAATTGCATTGTGTTCATTTGGTGTGTGGTATTTCAAGCTTTTCTGTGTTGGTTTTTGTTTCTCCARTATTAAGGTTTATTTCTTTCCAGGCTGGGGACCCATAGCATATTCATAACAAGTAATGCTGTGAGAATAATGTTCATTCTGAGCTTGCTGCTTAAGGACTGTCATTCATTTTACATTGTAGAGTTAGGTTGAAAATTCTTGTAGAAGTTACTATGGTTTGCCGTACTTTTGTTTTGGCATTGTCAGTTAACTGATCTTTATTAAATAGAACTGCTATGACAATTCATTAAGCTGTTAAGTTTTAATTACTGTCAGGTTCTTGCAGCACCAAAACCAAAGCAGCTGTAGATGTTTTTATTAGTGTCCCACACTTTACTTTGAAAATTACTGTTACATTGTTTTTTGTTGATGCTGTTGATCAGCTCTAAATGACAAGTGTGTTCATAGAAGTACTTGGCTGCAGCAGTCTCTGAAAAATCAGCATATGGATTTCAAACAGATTTATAATTAATAAAAATGTCCCTTTTGACTGGCAGTTTTTGCAGATAGTTTGTTTTGCATTCTATTAGCCAGATTTTCTACAGCTTCTTTTTATTTTGAATAGATAGTAAAATAGTTTTCTTCATGTAGCTTACAACTGTAATTTGCATGAATTTATAAATGTGTGTCTTTGCAATTTGGATTGGATATGTTTTCGTATTAAGCATCCTTCTAAAGTGTGGCTTCAGCAGTTCTGGCTTAAGTATTAAGATTTTGTCATTCCAGATTTTGCTTTGGAAGTTAAATATGAAAGTTTGCAAGAAGAGGTTTATATAGAGAGTTAAATGCTGGAAACAGCGTGGATTAATAGGAAGAAGTATTGAGATCAGTGTCCTTAGTATAGGTGTGGTAATCTGCTAAACCAGCTCATTTTCAGCACCAGAACTGGCCTGGATACTCTTCTGTGGCATTGGGTACCATCTTGGAGAYACTCAAAGAATGCTGAGGAAGATGAAGTGGTGAATTGGGCTTCTTGGTCTTAAGCTTTTAATAGAGAGTTCAAAAAGAATTTTCCTAAATTAATGTATTTTTTTTTCATTTGTTTTCTGGTAATAGCATGATTTGTAGAAGCTATACAGATCAATAAAGAAAATAATTAGAAATAGAGTTAGTTCTCATTACMTACTCTTGGAGCATTGAATTAGTCAGTTGTGAGTGCTGTCTGTGTTGAAATAAAGCTAGCTCTGGCTTTGCATGAGGGAATGGTAGATTGTAATCATGTCTGATGTGTTGAAGTAATATTGTARTAGTAATGGATTAGAGAACCTAAATGGGACCACTCTTGGTTGTACTTGGTGAAATGTGCTACTGGTTCATTTTTCACCARGAATTTAACATTTTTCTATTTCTGTCACATCTCTGCTGCTTTTATTGCCATGTTATGTAGGCTTTAGGCAAAGGTAGTCAACTATTGGCTTGTCAAGACGTTGAATTTATTCAGACAGCACAAACCAGAGTGAGTTAAGAATTTTCATTACTGTGGRAAAAATGGCACGTGGGGCCAGTCTTTGCCGTTTCATAGCTGGCTAGATAACATTTGATACAGGCACTTGGGTGCTGTACTAAGTGTTCCTCATAGTGCCATAGCCAGAGAGGGTAGGCTGGATTTGGAGCAGTCTATGGCAACTTCTAAAGCAGTTGTAGCTACCAAAACAGTAGGGACATYTCTGTTTGCTTTTGATGGAATTTGACGGTTGATCGTGTCTGCCATARTGTCTCACTGATTTTCAAAAGAGCAGTTTTGCACCAGCCACAGGACTCTTTTGTTGTGCCAGCTCAGCTTATTAAACTGTTGGAAAGCTAATTCATTTGAAAAGAAATTAATAGATTGTTGCTCAACAAAGGGTCTGACAAGTGCCCTTGACTGTGAAGTATGGCCAGAAGTAAATGCACRAAGGGGGCAGTGGGATTGCTCTTTCTCCTGTGGCAGTCCATCTATTTTATTGTTTTATGAAACTGCTATARTTATTGTTTGTATAGTTATTTCATTCATTATTTAGCAAAAGAGGATATTTGATGCAATCGCTTCAAAAATTGGTGTAAATGTCCTCTTAGTTGATAAGTGAAAGGAATAATGGAATACAATTTGAAATTACTAGAATTTGGCCTACTTGTTATTGAGCAGCTTCCTTTTCTATAGGTAAATGCCACTTTGAGAAGGTGTAGAAAAGGCAAAGATTGTGAAATAGGAAAGTAAGTGAAAATGGTGGAAGTGCTTAAGTTGTAGATTGCATTTTGTATAATGTGTAAGATACTTTATATTCTAAATATTCAGTAATRGGGGTGTAAAACCCTGTAACTGCTGGAGAGCACAATGGTTTAAAATGTATATCCAGTTTTTAGATTTGGTAGTTTCTGCACAAWAGACTTAACAATGATGTTTAGAATTGAAGATTTTGTTTTGCARGTCATACATTGGGACTTGTGTACCYTGCAGTAGTCAAGAGCCTTAGAAACATGGGATTGCTTCTATTTGGTAACATGGTGTTACTTCTATTTAAGTGATTCTCTGGAGCCACAAATCTGGGAATAGATTATACTCCAAGTGAAGTTGAGGAAGATTAGTCTGTTCAGACTCTTTGGTGGCTTTACTTTGGAATGAGATGGGTATTGTTCTGAAAATGC
Organism: Malurus melanocephalus; assembly: GCF_030028575.1. NCBI lineage: Eukaryota > Metazoa > Chordata > Aves > Passeriformes > Maluridae > Malurus > Malurus melanocephalus. Next base: position 1,459,681 of record NW_026623288.1, read on the forward strand.
CATGGAGTAACTCAGGACTGGGTTATTGCTGCCCTGARTGTTGTTCCTTGTGGACTGTGTATGTTGACACTACAGGTGGGCATACTTGTATGCATTATCTACTTGTATTGCTTTATGGAGTACAGAATGAAATATTATTGTTGAACTTTTTAATATCTCGGAAGAATTACTAGACTACTAAACCTCTTAATTGAGAGCTTAACTAAAATAAAGGCAAAAGATACTGCAGAAAAGCTAGTAGTACTCATTTTACTTAATAAAGACTAAATAATATGGTGGGTAGATACTGTCCATTTCATAATGTCTTTTTTCTTGCTCCTCATATGAAAATACAGTCACCACTGAAGCAGCCATAGCAAAAAAATTGTCTGCTATAAAATGAATGAGGGAAGATTGGGAAGAGGAATACTTTTTTCCCCAGGTTTACAGTTTTCTTTGGGCATTTTGCGTTAATTTTTATTTCTGGTTTCAAACTGTTTCATTGGAACACACGTAATCTGTGTCTGGTGTGACTTACAGAAGTTTGTGAAAGGTTTGTTTTACAKGACTAGAAATGAATAAATTATAATTTTATCAAATTTTCTTAGAATTCTACTCTTCATGAGTGATTTTATGTCTGTATTAAGAATTATCAAATATCAATATTTCCTGTGAAAGAGGAGAGTTTTTCCAGTTGGGGCTGTACAAAAGGTTTTACTAGTAAGTTCTCTTCACTGATGACAAAACGGTCATGTATCCCTCCTTTCATGTGAATGAGCAGACTAGAGTGCTGTAGTGGTGCTGGCTTGATATTTGTGGCTTTGAGCTGATAAGGTTAACCAAGTCATGTGCTCTTTCACTTTTTGTTCTCTCCCTGGCAGTTGGGGGGGATTGGTACCTATGTGTGCATTGGTGTTATTGATGCTGTTTCAATCAACCACAAGCAGTTTCAAGGGAATATCTTGAAGACGTATTGTTTCCTTGGGGATTTACTGCATTTGCAACATCACACCTCACATCCTGCTGCTTACAGAATATGATTATCAGCCATTAGKGCTGAATATTTAAACATGGTCACTACATAGTCTTTCCCTTCTCATCTCTGATTTTATTTTTTTTTCTCATCATTAAAGCTCTGTCTCCAGTCTGTTTAATTTTTGTGGTCTCGTTCCATGTGGTGTTTTTCCTTTGTTCATTGTTCTGSTATGAATTCTGTCTCCTTCTTAGTCTTGCTGACTAAGAAATGTTGATGAATTTTTACAAAATGAATTTTTATACAAAATGTGTTTTCTTAATTGTCCTGAGGAAGATATAAGTTCTGTCTTTTTTCTAGTTAACAKTCAGTCTGTAAATGCTTTATATTAATTCTCCCCCCATGCCCCCTCTCCCCCGTTAACCTTTTACTCCAGAAAACAACAAAATCGCATCAGAAGTGTTGAATGGTTGGGTTTTGCCATTAGGTTGCCTAGATGAGAATGGCTGACAAGTAGTATGTCATTGCACATCAGAGACTGTGTGATATAGAAAACATCAAATGGTATTTTGACCTGGACAGTTTAAATGTTTTTGGTTGGTTTTGTTTGTTCCAGCACACACCCATGTGGTCATACTTAGTTTACATTACACCACTGTTCAGGAGATGCACATGTTTTAAACCATGTAATTTATTAGTAAGTAATAAATAATATTTATTTAKTCTATTATTTTAATGTAGATTTTGGGAATGGTAACTATTAAAATTAGTATTCGTTGCTTTAGGATAGGGAATGAACCCTGTCATAGTGCATGAACCCTGATGTGTTAATTGGTGAGAGATGTGGTTTAAATAGGCAGCCAGGGCACTTCTTTGTCTTCTCTCCCCTGCAAATATTAGCTGTCATTGTGAACAAGAACATTATTTTGGTAAAGGGGAAACATTTAACAGCATAATTTTATGCTAGTTCTTGAGGGTTGTAAATATTGCAGTCCAGCAAATACTTGGAGATTTCTTCAGCTGGAAGTTCCTACATGTGTTGCTCCAAGGTTGTGCCTTGTATGTAAAGTGAAATGCTTGATGATATAAAGTGAATTGCTTGATGAGCACTTCATTTTCTTCAGAGTTATTGGAGGACATGAAAATATTTTGGTATCTGCTTCTGGAAATACTGTTGGACAGTTGTCTTTTTCTCTGCAAATTGATGTTTTCCCTTCTATTTAAATTAAGGATATTGATTCTTGGGGAAGTCAGGTGAAGATACGTTGGTTTTGTTAAAATTCTAAGTTTTTACTATACAGTGTTTAACATACCAATCGAAACAACTTCAGTTTTCTCCATTAAATATTCTTTTGGAGGGCTTGAGGGGACTTACTGTGATTGCAGTTCTAAAATGTGTGTATTCAGGTTGGGCTGCAATACAGAATTARATACAGAAATACTGTAATGTACAGAATGATTAAGCCTGCCTTGCGGCCAAATATATCTTGGTAGTCTATAATCATTGTACAATTACTTTGCTTGGAAGGAAGAGATATGTATTTGTATATGGTACAGMGAAACCTAAGGACATTGTTAGGCCTAAAAGGGTAAGGTATCCTTTCGGATCAGATTTTTTTGTAGTCATAAAATGCCAGATTTATTCCCTTAATTATGTTTTAGGTATTAAGAGTTTTATGCATTGGTTTGTGAGGAAGCTATGTGAACAACAATTTTGATGGAGTACTATTTTTATATMCCACTATGAGGGTGAAAAGGCTTATTTAGAGCTTGTAACTGGTAGTATGTTTACTGCATGTAAATTCAGTACTAATGCTTGATATCTAAATTTTAAAACTTGCTTGCTTTTTTATTTTTATTAATATACATGGATGTTAATTGGAGTTAATTGCCTTGGAGACCTATGCRGAGTTCTGTAAATTGAGTGATATCTCTGGGTCTTGTGAAAGCTTTTTTCATTTCTCAGATGGCATTTGTGAGTGTGATTTTATTTTGCTGTTGAACAGCTGTGACTTTGCCATTCTCATGCTTCAGTCTTTCAGCTACTCCAGCTGTGTCCTTAGACCTCTCCTTACCACATAAGTTAAGTTCAGGAGGAGCTAATTACTGCTTGTTCGGGGCCTTCATCCATCTTCTCTGACCTTTTTAAAGGTTCGGTGCTGCTGTCTGGCTCCCTCTCTGCTGGGCTGCTGTTCTTACCTTTGTTCCTTCCCGGCAGCTAAGACTTGCACAGAAGGAATTTTACTACTCTGTGGCCTAGCAGGTCTATCCTGCTATGATCAGCTGCAAGAAGTGCWTACATACCTTTCTGGTTGTTTTTTTCTTCTACCTTGTTTTCATAGTGCACTGTGTATTATATCAGGATCTGCAGTTCTAGGATAGTTTTTGCACTTAGCATGTGAAGTCTTAAGTTAATTCTCGTAGTAATAAAATTTATGATCTGTAATTAATTTTTTTGGCAGGCATCTGTTTCACAGTAATGAATTGGTAGCAGTTCCTAAAATGTCTGTTGACTGTCTAGAGAATTGTAGGAAAGCTGGCATTTAAAAATGTTTCTCATAACTGAAAGAAGTGGGCAGCTTTATATTAACCCATCTTTTCTCAGAAAATCCTAAAAAACTTCCAGTTGAAATCTGTCAAAATGTAAAAAAAAAGTGCATTGTTTTTCTCTTGATCTCTGAATTAAAAGGGTACTTACTTTCCTTTAACCTCAAAAACACCCTGAAATAAAAAGAATCATATGCTAAGGAGAGAGATAGTAGTTGTATTTCTTAAAAAAAAAAAAACAAAAAAAGAACTCCACAAAATCCCAAACCCAAAACCTGCCAAAGAAAAGCCCAATTTGACATCATGTTGTAATCACTATTGTCTTCAACATTTAACAGCAGTAGAAAACTGTGGCTCTGATTATAGGTTCATTTTAGGCTGCTTGCAAGACTAAATTCATACCATTTAATGATCTAGGATTTTCATACCCTAGGGCAAGATTATAGTAAGTGGAGGTCAAGCTGAACAACCACCAGACTGATTTACACTCGGATAAAAATGTTCTTGTCTAACAATTAGATTGAACGTTATTACCTCTTTCCTTAAGAAAGCATCCTCTGAATAGAATATTAGTCTCACCTTTCAAGTTTGTAGAATAGTAGAGGATCCATGTATCGATGGTTGCTTTCATTTGTATTGCGGGGTGTAGGACACTTACTCCAATCAGAATATTATTCTAATGCATAAACTCTACTTAATGAAAACAACAGTCAGTGATGCTGAAATGGGGAGAAGAACAAAAATCTTGGAAAGACATAACCTTTGTTTATTGACATTTGAGTCTTGCCARACATACCTGCTAAGTGTGTTTCAGTGAGGTTGGTTTAGTTACTTCTCCAGATCAGTTGATTGACTAGTAACCAATGTTTTGACATTTGTCTTATAGATCATGACCAAAACAGTGAGAGTTTTTTAATATATGTTGGGTGAACAATTAAGCTGTCCTCTGAAACATTAGTGGCAATTGCATTTAGTTAACGTGGGCAAACTAAAGGAAAGATGGTAAATATATTTCAGTCAAAACGTTGTGTCCTTGTAACTAAACATTACATGTAGCAATTTTGTCRGGTGATGTTAACTTCCAATGGCATGTCTGTATAGGAATTCCATTTGAGTTGAAACAAGATATTATACTTGTAATCCCGATTAGTGGTAGAACAGCATGAGAATTCTATACTGCTGATTTATTGCCAGAGCAATTCTAAACATTAAATGGCTTTTTGAGTAAGAGCACAAAGTTGGCAGTTTGCATTAGTAATGTAAAGAGATTACTATAATGTAGCTCATTGTTCATCCAGTGTACTTTTGAAATTGGTGCCTGGAGCATTAAAATGATGACTTGAAAAAATTTGCTATATGATGATACTTAAAGCGTACTTTTTTTTGTATATTAGGTATATTTTTATAGGTTATTTTTTGTATAAAGGTATTTTAAACATGCATGATTCYTAATCCAATTACCTAATTTTAAATCTCTTCCCTTTTCCCATAGTGTATAGCCAGCCCTGTGATGACAAACTGCATGTAATTAATTTTTTTTTTTGTAAGCAAATCATGTTTTAAGGGTCTGTGAACTTGGTGTAAGTAGTAAATAATTTTGCAGAATCTTCTCTGGTTAAAAAGTTTTTATTTRCCATTAGGTGTTACAATTTGATGTTATGATCCTGAGTGGTGATCACAGACTTCTGGTACAAAGTAATTGGAGAACAAAATCTGTTAGACATGAGCAGAATCTAGTGAGTTCAACACTGGAGTAATAAATAATTATGTAATTGACGGCTAACTAATTAAAGTCAAAGAAACACTGCTCTTGAGTAGGTATCTAGGAGAAGTGAACAACTTAATATGGGGGATTCAACAAGATTGAAATTCTGTTTCAGAGTATTAAATATGTGTTTAGAAAAAATCTATTGGCTTATTTCAGCATTGCATCAGTGCACAACATAAAATGGGAGTAGAAAGATCAAAGCAATATTAAAGAGGTATTGCCTATTTTAAATAATCCCGTTTCTGTCCAGGTGTTCAAAATATTTGGAATTGTCATTTACTGAGAAACGTCAAAGAARCTAAAGGAGGATTGAAAAACTGTACATGTTACAGTATGTTTTGCTCTCAATTGCTGAGTTACCTGTTTCTGATTTGGGTGTGGGGAGGTTGGAGGCTGGTATTTGTTACAAAACAGAGAAACCTGTCCTAGGATTAGGAATGCRTTTAATTGGAAAAGCCCAGCAGTTGTTGGGGAAGATGTGGTGACAGATGCAGCATTGCATTCTGGTAATTCTTGGTTTAATAGTTTGAGGTAATTGCAAACTGATAAGGCAAATATGATAATGAACAGAAAACCRCAAGATGACACGGTTCAGATAATAAATTAAAAGCTGAAATTATGGTGAATGATGGATTTTTCCATGCAATGAAAAGTTGTTGGACAGCTATAGGTTTTGTTAGTTGTCCTCTGGTGACTTTTGCCATGGCAGTTGACTTTTCCATCCCTCTGTCAGAGGTTACCTCCTATGCCACAAAAATCAGCAAGATGAGATTTGTCAGCCCTTCAGTCTTCTCTGTTTGGAAGTTCAGAATATTAGCTTTAATTGTCACTGCAGATGAGTTGCCATTAATAGATCTGTCTGTACACCAGAGCATATGCAATGGTTTCTTTCGTATATTTTTTTTAGTTGGGTGGTGGGTTGGTATTTTGTTTTTTGGTTTTTTTTTCCCTTCTCCAGTGGAACAGTAATTATCAATCTTGTAAAATTTCCTCCCCCAACAGCCCCCCTCTACAGTATCCTGTCAAGAGTCCTAGAAAGGGTTGGTCAGCAGTAAATGTATCTGAATTTGCCACTCACAACCATGATTATTAAACTGTGGTACAAATTAAATATTAGATTCTGTAAATTCAGTCAATACTGCAATATAAATGATTTTATCTTCTGCACATACTAACTAACTTTTAGCAGGCAAAAATGGTTTTCACTATGCCCRGTAATGAAGGAGCTAGTAAACTATGATGGCTAAAAAAGGATGTTCTTTTTGTGTGTAATGTTGGGTAAAAACAATAGCTGGATTTCTTTCCTTATGCYCAGGATGGCATTTTTGTCTCAGCTGGAAGGAGGAAAAAAGAAAGGAATATTTAGAATGCGAGCCTTGTTCCATGTGCTGGAGGTGAGGGGCTTGGTAGCTCCAGGTGCTGGAAAACGCTGTGAGTTTCATGCATCACCAAGAGCACAGGGCAGTTGTGAATTCAGCTCACCGGTGCTATAGGGTACACCCCGTTCCAGAATGCCTCTCTTGGAGTGGGGGAAGGGGGAGGAATCATAGCACATGTAGCTTGTTTAAGAGACATCTGGCACTACTGCTCCTTTTTTTTTTTTTTTTTTTTTTTTTTTAAGGAAAATACAGGAAAAAGGCAGAAAGTACCTTATCTCAACAGCTTCTACTGTGTTGCTGAGCTTGTAAGTCTGATAGTTGTAGTTTTAATATTTTCAGTATATTGAGCATTGCTCAAATAAAATATTTACTACAAATTATGATACTTGCATAATGTCACCAGTAAATTTTCAACATAATATGAATTTAGCTGTAGGGTATGTCTGTCTTTTGAAAGAGGAGGGTGCTAATGCTTTATTTACATGATGAATTTGCTCAAGAACAAACTTGTAGGGTACAGCTTTATTGGCTTTTTTTCTTTTTAGATTAAATGAATGAACCAGAGGTTTCATTTGGGTTGATTTAATAAGTTGTACTTGTATGTTTTATGTCTGTGTAGAGTGAATGCTTCTGTGTAAAGGATATTCCTGCAAAGTAACAGAGGCAGGAAAAGAAAATAACTTCAGAAGGACAAGTCTCACTAACCTTTGCYTCAGAATATTTTATACACATCAAGATTTGCTCAGTATTTGTCAGCTTACTTGGTAAAAGGAGGAGTGGTCTCTAAAAAAACCTGAGTTTGATATACTCTTTTTCATGTTAGCTTTCACAGAACAGGCCTGGTTTGTTACAGCATTCTCAGTTGGCTTAATTTGTTACCTGCCACAAGAAAGCAATTACAGAGTTGAAAAAATTGATTTAAATAATGCCAATATTTTTGCAATGTTCGTAGGACATATGCAAGTGGCCAGGCTGCTTTCCTCTGGATGTTTAATGAATGTCAGTAGTTAACTCTGGGTCTCGGTCTCTCTTTATGAAGTTTCAGTGCTAGTCATCTCTCCCACAAAATTATTTTAAGAGGACTCGTRTTTAGGCTTAGTGATGATAATGTTTTTTTATCCAGTAATTAATTAATTAATTGGTTATTAGCATTCTTCATTGTGGATATATTCAGTTCTCAAAATTGTATGGGGAAAAGCCATGTACATCACAACTGCTGTTTCATATAAAATTAGTATTCAGTACTGCAAATCTACGAACAAACCAATTGGGATTTTAGCCCAAATGTTATGAGGGAGAACAAGAACAAAACGTTGAGTATTAAAAACGTTGAAGTTATGACTAAGGATGTATGGAGCACAGATGTTCTGAGGTTGGCAGAATTGCAGAGATAACTTTTTAATGAAAGATAACAAGGTTTTTATCTTTATTTCTTCWGTCTTGGAAGCGAAGCCAACTTTTGCATACATGAGTAGTTTGCTTGAATTTTATTTTGTAAGGATGATTATTTAGATTGATTGTCGAAAGAGCTATAATCCACTTATGAAAGGCTTAGGTTTTAGCTGTCATACTGCTTGGTTTGGATGCAGCACAATAYTAATTTCTTTTTTCTTAAATATTCCTTTTACTTTTTGATGGCACAGATTTTCATTTGGCTAGGGAAGGATGGATGATTGGTCTTGATTGTATACACAGAGAGCAAGGTAATGGCAGTCTTTGGAGCCTCAGGAGGTTTCCTGTGCTGCAGTGAGAGTGTGGATGGGGTGGGTGGGAGAGCAMCCAGCACTGGGTGCAGAGCAGTGCAGCCTTGCAGGTGACCCAGGGGAATCTCAGACAGTGATGTCCTTGCTGTAGCCCAGGCCTGGTAGAAAAAAAAGCTGGRCTGATTGGGCAAAAGACAGCAGGATGATACTGAATGAAGCATCCTCCTCCTGTTTTTCTGGGGTGGTTTCTTTTTTAGGTGTTTATAAGATCAAGGTAGGACTAACACARTTTGACTCATGCCTGTGTTCTTTTCTGTTTCTTTCTGTGGTGAATTTAACATCTTTTAGTTATTGTCTGGAGCCAGTTCAACCATTTTTATATAGTGTGAAGCTTCAGCTAATRARCTRRTGAATCTCAGCTGACAAAACATGCARTTAGGTTGGTCTCTTTTTGCCTTCTGATCTTGGAAGGTGTGGGATCACCATGGAGGGGAGTACAGGGGGCTCTGCAAAGGGCTGTCCAAAGTGCACTAGGACCTGCGATGATCTAAGCTGGGAGATGTGCTAGAGAGATTTTACTTTCCACTCTACAGTGGTTTTATTTTGTAGGGTTTTCCCTTATTTCAGCCATGTAATACTGACTGTGTTTTAGAATAGCAGCTGAAGCTATTGCTGTATGTACTTGTGTAGTCCCTCCTCCAGAATTTGTAATCAAATGCAGTTGTTCTTAAAAATAACACGAAGTTTTAGGCACAAACCCCTGGTGATCTTGACTTTTCTAAGGGGAAAATCTATATGGTGGGAGGGGAAGCAGCGAGAGTCCTCTAAAGTGAGGCAACTTGCAGGCTCACATTGATCAGTGCAGAACAAAAAATAGAACTTGCTAGATGGGGGATGCCTTGTAACTTGGAAAACCCTGCCTCCACCCTGTGTACTGAAGTAATTCATTGCTGTTGGCTGTACCATTGAACAATTCTACTTCTGCTCAAGGATTTGCTGTGTAGCAGGTTACCTGCTTGTTGTGGACTGTGTATATCTTCATCCCTAGCTTTTACAAGAGCAAAGATTTTGAGGGGATGTGCAAAGTACTATTTTTGAAAATTCAGTTTGTGAAGGGGCATCTTGTTCTATTCTGTAGTTTAATTTGGAAATGGACAGCATTTAGGCAGCTGGAGGGTGTGCTTGCCTTGTATCATTAATGAACCATTACTCCTTTTTTGACTTAAGTAGGCATATGTGGCTTTTCCCCCCACCTTTTTGCCACATTTATTTATTTTTTTTAAAGTCTTGGTTGTTATCTGACTTGGCTTTTATTCTTCCTAAGAGCCTCGTTTTCCACGCAGTCAGGCTACAACATCTGGAAGCAATCTCTTCTTTGGCAAGGAAAGATGTGACAGACACAGTGAGGTGTAACTTCTACTTTTGTTATCTTACCTTTGTGTTTTTAAGAAATCCAAACCCAAACCATTTCAAAGATATATGGGAATTTCAGGTGCCTGTTAGCAGACCTTGGGAGTACTGTTGGACAAGATGATTAGAAAGTAACACAGGTATTTTCCCCTTTAATAAGCRTAAGAGATGCATTTATTGTACAGATATCGTAATGCATGTATCAAGTGCTTTAAAGCCACATTTTACTGGATAGTGTGAATTACTAGATGCCAGTATAAAAAACCTCATAGGAGTCAAGCAGTAAGTGTACTTATGTTTCAAAGTAGTATTTAACTTGCTTCATTTAAGATATTGATGTTATTAATGGTACTTTAATGAGCGATCCTATGACTGTGAAGCACTGTATCAAACTCTTTTCCTTCTGTAATAGTTGTTTCACATAATAAAACTAGCAAAAATCCAGAAGTACTTTTAATGAGAAGGGGATTATTTGGTGGTCTAGTTGAGATTGGCAGACTTACCAGGGTGGTACAAAGGTCCTTGTGTATTTATTACTCACTTTTCAAGTCTCTAAAGTTGGTGCAAAGTTTCAATGTTCACTTTAGGTTTTAGCCTGACTTCTTTCATATGTCATTTTTTCCTTCATTCCTCCCTCTCCCCCACAATAAAACCTGTTTAAGTTTTGCTTTCACAGTAATTTATTTGTTGACCAGTGTGTGCATTACCTTTGAAGTCCTGTGTTTCGATGTCCTTGGCTGTTTTGGCTGTCTCTCTCAGGTTCTGGGGTTCCTCAGCCACTGTCCTCCCTATAATGAAAAGGGAGGAAATGCATATGAAAAAGGAGTAGGGAGAGTGCTTTGAGGAGACAGCTGAGACTGGGCAGGCGTCTGATGATTTTGGAGACAAGGTGCTGTCACAGGTGATGCACGTGTCCCAGGCAAGGTTCTTGTCTGCAGGGCTGCTCTCCCTTTGGCAGGTGAGTGGGAATAGGTGGGTGATTAGGGTCTTAGTGCCTGCTTAGCCCCACAGAACTGCAGCCTCTTGGCAGTGGCTCCTCCCARCAGTGGTGGCAGTGGTTCCTCCTGGCAGGAACCGTGCAAGGCCTGCAATTTGGTATATGAGATCCTGTGTCGCAGCAGAGCTCTGCCACTGGTGGTGATGTGCTGACCCTGGCAAAGCTCCTCATTGGCTTCGTTGTGAAGATTCAGTTCAGCTGCCCATGCTACAACCATGTTACTTGTGTGGCTACAGGAGGAGTTGATTCAGTTGGCTGATCYAATGGGGGGCTAATCATGGGRCAAAGGAAATGGTTTTGTTTTTGTRWTTTGCTTGCTGTTGGTTCGCCTGAGTGCTARAAGGAGCAGAAACTTTCCTGTTTTTTGGAGAGAGGGAAGGAAGACCTACTGCTTTCAGTAACAGCCCACAAGTGTTGGAAAAGTATGTTCCGAGATGGCTTCTTCCCACTTATTCAGCAGACTTGTGTGAACTAAAGAGCAAATGTTGTAAAAAAATGAATGGAGGCCAGGGGAAAAAAATGGTAGTGATGGCATAAAATCAACAACCATCGTAATATGGCTTTCTTTTATTTTTTGAAAGATGGAAAGATGTGTGGTCCCAAGTGATGTTGAGGGGGGTATAGCAGCTGGAAGTTTAGGGGAAAAAATGTGAAGAAAGAAACTGAAAAGATAAGAGCCATATGAATTTGGTCATTTAGGTTCTTTGGTGACATGCGTAGCTGTTCAGTGGCTTTGGCACCACGGACTGGTCCTGTGTATATTGACCATGTCTCTCTTGGTAAGCAGGAAGAATGTAGATTGATGGTCTCTAGTGCAGGTCTTTCTGTAAAGGAATTKCAAGTCTCATTTGTTAAGCAAACAGCACAAAAATAACTATACAGATAAAGGTATTAATTTCATTATTGTTTTGTTTAGTCTTGATTGCACTATCTTAATATGATCAAAACTGCTGATATGGTTATAACTATWGTACAATTACATAATTCTGCTTGAAGTACGTTTTCTGTATTTTACTCAAATTACAGAATTGCTTTAAATCTTGTTGGCAGCTGAAATATTAGGTTGTGTACTATTAGTAGAAATAACACGCTCTTTGAGGTCTGTAGGGAATGTCATGCAGTTGCTCAAAATCTTGCTTAAATGTCCACTTACAGYGATAAAAGCAAAAGGAATATGAAGAAGCCGATTTGTCTGGATTTTTTTTCCCCCCAAGTAACAAAGTCTTATTTTATCAAACAAAAAGTTAGGTATATTTTAGTTTATCAGAAAAAGAGGTGAGATGTATGATATRGCTGATAATGGTTTCTTTTCTAAAATAGTTAAGGGAAACTGATGGACATATTTCTGATTCTTTATTTGAATTTTATCTGACTAGCATTTTAACTGTTGCTGCTGCATAATTGATCCTGAAGCATCAGCATCCYTCATGGATAGTTAAATAATTCAGAGATAAACTTGAGCCATACTCTTCAACATCACAGTTTCAGAAGTTCTAATTTTCTGAATTGAGATCCTTGATTTTACAGGTGATTAATTGAATTACAGGGAAGAAATCAMTACATCTCTGAACAGCTAATCCCATGTTACCCAAATCTTTGTCCTGGCCACGTAGCCRTATTTTAAATTTTGCATCTCTGCCTTCCCATAAAAATAATAACTGTTTTTACTGATTTGCRTTATAAAACTTCCAGATAATCGATGCCAAACATCCAGCAGCAAGCAAAATAMAACAGCCTGTGTAGGGACCATCCCCCAACCAAAACCCATCTACCTGAAACCTCTGCTGTGAGCTTGGTCAGTAGCACTGGAATTACTGCACTTACACAAGTGTACAAAACCCAAGTGTCTGGGACTGATTGTGTGATTCTTTGTATTTGATGTGTGTGTATATGTACATATATAATTAGGTATATTCTTAGAGCAAAGGCTGCTCACTGAATTGCATTAATGTATCTGCATGTAATTGGAATTGTGGGAGGACAGGTAGCCCTGAGCAACTGCTGATCACAGCATATCTGTTATTGTGTGCATTGTGCTGATGAATTCTGTCAACTTGTGGCAGAGTCAACATTTGGCCAATGTATTTGAGTTAATCACAACCATACCTAAATTAATTATTCATGTAATAGGGATAAATAGACTTWAAGATTTAAATCTGTTTTTCTGTGAAGATTCATTTGGGTCTTGATAGTGTTTTGTGCTTGGCTCTTGCTTTTAATAGGCAAATTCTTTGAAGTTGAAACCCCTCCGACATTTATGGTTGGAAGCATTATGTACTATTACTGTTCCTGGACTGCTCCTGTTGTTCCAGTAGGTTTTTAGTTCGTAAATATTTTGTTAGCAAGGTTTTAAATAGCAAGGTGCAATAAAGGGATATATTATCTCKGCTATTATAATGTAGTTTGAAATTCTGCTTGTTTTGAAAGCTAAATACTGAGAGTAGCCATACTGCAGCAGCTGTATGTGTGTCTGTCTTTGGAAGAGTCATTGGAATCAAACATGAATGTGCCTTTATTTCAGAAAAGATGACGAAACCCTCTGGTGTCTTAATCTAAATACAATTTTAAAGGAAATGTGATACAATATTATTGCAGTTTTAGCAATGTGTTAYAAAGTTTATTGCAGAGAAATAACTAGGTCAACCTCTGGATGACCTGTCTTTTGGAGTTTCTTCAGTTTGCTTTAGGCTAGAGCTCCACCTTGTGATCCTTCAGCAGGATACATTTTCTTTTTATAGTTAATAATTTAATTATGATTTCACAAAGTTGAGTGCCTTTAAAAGTTTTCACAGGCTTGAGAGATTTCAGTATCTGCTGGGGAAAATTAAAGTTGGAATTCTGTGAACATGCCAGAAAGGAAACTTAAGAGCTGATTTTTATGATACACTTTAGTTTAGGGTTAACTTCTTAATGTCTTAAAATAATCTGCTTATTAGAACACATTTAGTAGATAATGTAGACTTTCACTGTTTGGAATGGCACCTGAAAGAATTTCACTTCTTTCTTTTAAGACGTCCGTGGGACATATGATCTTGATATATTTTAAAAGTTTTGGTAGGAAAATCATCTATATAAGAGTCCTTTCYTAGTGACTTCCTGAACCGGTTGCTTTGAATGAGTCATCCAGTGTATGCATGACGAAGACATGGCTGGCAKTAGTCTTGAATTTCCAGAAGGTGTTTAATGAGATGAAAGATCTTGGGGAATGACCAATGTCGCTCTTTTCGCATACCAAAACAAGAAAACATGACATAAAATTGGAAAGTGATAAAATCAAGGAAAAAATATGCCTTTTGGTAATCTTGAATTTGGCTGTGGAAGTTCTTGGATGGAAGACTTTCCTCTGACTATTGAGTTCAAAAACTATTTGGAAATACTAATTGAAAACAACAAAAAAAAAAAGTTGTTATGAAGTATAGGCACAACCTCTCTGGCAAACAAAATCCATGGATTATTTCTGGAYGCCAGGCAGGTATTCAGGGAAACTTTGCCATAAAGGAAATGTGTTCTTCCTTGGGCAGCTTCTCTTGGCCACTGCCAGAGAGGGTTTGCTGGCCTGGGTTGACCCTGCTGGCTGAGCATCAAAAGGTCCCTGTCTTGCTCTTCATGTATGTAAATCTTGTAAAATTATTCTTCACTACAACAAATGCAAGGGGGTTTTTGGTTGTTGGCGGAACCTGAGCTTGATGCCGGAGATTCCTTACACTCTTACTTTATACAGTGTTGCCAGGTATTCGTCTCTAGCTTCTGTTTTCCAGAAAACCAGGATACAGTTGCACTCATGAGGACTAAATTTATTCTACCTTCAAGAAAAACAAAAACCGTGAATTTTAGTAGTTTAACACTTACTTACGCTGGCATGTAGCCAGAACTTGATATGTCTGTTCTGTTCTAGGAGGTGATTCTGACAAATGCTGTGTTTTCTCTCATGTTTTGTGGTGTGTCCTAAGATGAACAGTCYTGACAAGAAGTTCAAGTTGGTCTAAATGGCAGACAATTTGTTTTGATAGTGATTTATTTGGTTTGTTTGATGTAGAGAATATGTATTCTAAAAATTTGCCCATTCTTTTTCATAGTTATGGTTTTTTTTCTTTAAAGTAAGTATTGAGATTTTTGCAAAATTTGGTGGGATTGTAGTTTTGTGTTTCATAAAAGGAGCCAATTTGCATGTAAGGATCCTGATCATCACTTTAGTAGATGTCTTGACTCTCAACAGCGAAAAATGTAAACCAGAAAGAATCAAATACCARCACATTGATAGACTGGTTGAACTTGAAACTGGGCAGTGTGGTTTTTGAAGTTTGCATCTCTGCTTTGCACTGGGACTGAATCACAAGCATGCCTCAAAAAGAACAYGTGTAGCAGTATATCTTTCTTCTTAATTTTTCTTTTTTTTTTGTGTTCCTGCCTCCCTGTACATCAGCAGGTGCCAGCCTGATGAACAAGGTACTGAGGTGTGTCCTTTTTTTCCAGGTTTGAGCTGCTGATTGGAATCCCAGTAAATATTAAGAGATAAATATATATTTAAAAAATCCGGAGTGTAGGGCTTTTCAATATGTTAGCTTCTTAGCATGTAATTTCACGGACGGCCTGGATGGTATAATAGCACTTTGCACCRAAGAAGGGAATTTTACCCTTCCCTCCCCTGCTTGTGGCTATGCAGTCTTGTATTTCCTGTGCCTTGGCTCTGGATATCTGCTGTTGAACCAGTTTAACTTGAGAATCTGGGGAAAAAATACTTGAGTCCTATTTTGCCCATTGTAGTGGGAAATGAAATGGAGTGATACTGAATTGGCAGAGCCTACAMAGGTGTGAATGGCTGTTCAGGGGTTGTTACCATGCCTGGGACCACAGTTTGCTGCAGAGAGTGAAAATGGAGTGCACTGGTCAGGTGCCCATGTGGTGGCTTTAGAGCAGGGAGGAATGCAGTGACAGAGTTTTCTGCCATTCTGCAGCACGGGTCTTTTAGAAGCTGTTTATCTTCTGCTGTGTTTTGGGTGGAACATGCTTTAGTTGTTGCAGACTGTCTTAAGATCGRTCGTCTTGAACCTCCTTGCATTTTGCCACTATTTATTTCCACTCTGGTTCTCTGCTTTTATGTSATTATGTGAAATGTGAAGAAAGAGAATGTAATAAGTTCAGGGTTTATGGTTTCTCTCAGCTCTTTAAATCCTGGAAGCTACAGTGGCCCCTAGCCTTCGGAATAAGCACTTGCAGGACAAAACCTGTTCAGCCTCTCTGCACACTCGATTGAAATGCAGTCTGGAGCAGAGCTACCAGACATTGAGCAAATGTGCTTAGCATGCCAAAATTAAATCTTTCCCTCAAATACCTAATCACACCAGCAAGCTGTAGAGTCRGCAGACTGACTCTGAAAGTTTTCCTCCTTGGTATTCTGTCTTTAAAATACCTGAACATCATGCTTTCTTTATTTCACTATGTAAAAGTTAGCTTAGGGTAGCCAAGTGACATAGAAGACTTCAGCCTAGATAGCTAAACTTGCTTTTGAAGTATCTAGGGTGTTTTTTTCCCCCCTTGAAAATAGGAAAAACAAGAGAAAAAAACAAGATTTATTATAATGGACAGTATTATAATGAAGTTTAACACAAGTATTTCACAATCTTTAGTTTTCTTGCTTAAACCCAACTGTGTTTCCAGTGTTTTCCTTTATATTATGTGGATCATATATCTTCCTTGATATTCTCGAGAGTCTTGACAAATGCTTCAAATGTTAAACGTGTTGTAAGTCTGGTTTATCAACTCTGGAGGACATGGCATTGTGAAACAGCTGGTTATAAGAACTTGTTGTAAGAGCTTATATTTATGGAAAATGACATGGAAGTTGGCAAATTGGAGACACAAAGTTGCGATATATAATGACCTTAAATGTATGTATACTGTGCTTCAAGATCAACACCAAGTCTGGTTTTGGTTTGGTCAGCTAGAATTRCTCTACTGTTGTCAATTCTGGGCTYTGCTACTTGTAAGGTACTGGTGAAAACCATTCCAGTTTGCTCATCCTATTCAAGAAATGTGGGTGGTGAGGKTTTTTTGGGTTATATTTTATTTGGTTGGGGTTTTCCCCAGTGTTTCTGTATTTTTGTTTTACTGCGATGGCTTTACCATTTGTGGAGTCACTTTGTAGTAGGATCATGGGTGGGAGGAGTCAGAATAAAATCTTTRAACAGGAAAAGGCTTTCTTGGAGACAGAGAATGGTGTGATCTACATTTTCTGTATTTCCAGCTTTTTTACCCATGCAAATGTGGAATAATTTTCACTGTCATTTTTTTATTTATTTTATTCTAGAAGTTGTCTGCTACAAACGAAGAAAGAAAAGTAAGCTTGCACTTCAGACTGCTTTTTGAATMTCTTTCTAATACAGTGGTGTTCCAGAAGATGATAAAGAAATGATAGCAGCTCCAGAAATACCAACTGATTTTACTCTCCTTCAGTAAGTACTTWAAGAATTTGTAGTTTCGTTTGTAAATGTTGTCTCTTTTTAGTGTTATAATTTCCTTTSTCTTGGAAACTTGAAAACAAAATAAATGATGGTGGTCTATGTTTTTTTTTTCTATTGAGTTGTTGATAAAAGCATTGTTTTAATTTTTTCTTGAAAAATAAGAACACTTAGGAGTCTTGGAAGAAGGACTTTGTTCCACCGTTTTCCTTCTTTCATTCTTTCCCCCAACTTACTGGTTGAAGGCTTTTCCAGTCCGTATCAGTGTTCGTGGTCAGCAAAACCAGACATGGCAGAATCCACATKAAAAGGCAGCAAGCTTGCAGACGCTTGAAGTAGTGAGGGACTCTTTAAGTTTCTGGAGTGTTTTAGAATGTTGTAAATAWATCTGTAGGAATGAGTCTCCYGTGCCTCCAGTCATCATTCTGATTGGATGGAATTTGGAATCAGGAATTGTGATAGTAGCTGAAATTCACTGTACTGCATCTGTATGTTAAAATGAGATCTGGTAGTGTCATTTACATTCTACAGGAAATGGAGAATACACAAGCCAAGCATTCTCTATTAATAATTCAGGTGATTTCACACACCATCCTCCTATCAATGTTGCCAATAAAGGATTTGTGTATCAAAGTAGTGTATTTTACTGTGTAGGAAATCCAAAAAATGACGTGTGTTTAGCATGTTTTTACTTTATAAGCCTAAATAGAACTACAGCTTATCTTTTTGATGMGGAAACCTCACCGGAACTTTGTTTCTTTACCTTTCAACATAAGTGCAAACCTCTTACTTATTTCCTAAGTTCCTAACAGCATGAAGAAATCTGYTGAGACAATTTGGTTGTCGGGGAAGGTGATGTTTTTGGGGTTTTATGGCTGTTGGCATTTTTCCCCCTTCTCATTTTAAGTATTTGTGACTGATATCTAGAGCTCTTTGCTTTTTGAGATGTTGTCATGTTTATCATGTGCCAAAGGCATGGTTCCCAACCTGCTATTTTCTACCTACCCYYAAATGTKMTAATCTTACTGTATGGCYTCCTTCACAGRTATGTTGTTTGGAGGAGGCAGGATRGGCTGTGAGCATGAGGATATGCTCTGCTCCTCAACAGGAGGCTTGGGAAAAAAACAATTTCACTGGACTGAGAACATTCTATGGTTTTATGTAGTATATTAAAGAACATTTCTGATGAAATGTGTAAATGGTTTGTCTTTTTATCCTTGCAGGGAGTCTGAAACACACTTCTCTTCTGATACAGACTTTGAGGATATTGAAGGAAAAAACCAAAAACAAGGCAAAGGCAAAGTATGTGCAGTCTTTAGGGTTACTGAAACATTACTACTATTATGAATTGAAGAGTTTAGTACTTGCTCTGAAGTTGAATGAGCTAGGAATGTTTTGTGAAAATAATTAATATTTATATTTTCATGGAAATGCTTCATCTTGACTGTTTCCATGATATTTTCTTAGTGCTCTGAAGGTATAAGGGATGTAGAGGAGGAAATTATGAGCTTTGATTTGATTGGTCTCTCGGCACATTTTCCATCCTGTACTTAAATTCATAATGAATTCTGTGTCTTTTAATTTGAAAAGTGAACAGATACMACTAATTGAATTAGAAGGGTTTTTTGTAATAGGTTGCAGACAGGAGCTTACAATAGTTGAGTGGGAGGTCTAAACCCAATTCCCARCCCTTCTGTCCCTCCCTTGGACAGTTGTCCTCCCCACCTCTCAYTGGCACCATGTGGGGCTCCTTCCCTGCTGGTCTGAGCTGTGACTCTTCACTGAGCATCCTGTGTGCCTGTGTCAGTGCACAGCAGCTGCTTATTGAGAGGGGATGTTGGATTTTATGCAATGATTGTGTAATTTGTGCTTCAAATGTTTTTCTTTCTTCTTTCTGTAAGTCATACTTGATTTAGGAAATCAAATACAAAGACACCTGTCTGCTCTTTCTCACTCCCCCTTGCCAACGTAGGTTTAGATCAGAAAACAAAAGGTTAATGAATTGCAGAGGAGACTTTGTGATGTGTTAAGGGAATCACCTTAGCTGTTTTGTAGGAAATATGTATTATCTGTTCTACAATTTAAACATGAGAAAAATCTGTGTTATACACTATCATTAATCACATTTTTTAGTTCCTACAAGATTTTAAATGAGGGAAGGAGGAAGGGGAACCTGTAGACGTCTTTCTGGTCTTTGTATCATTCAGGATCTGCTGTTCTTAATTTTTTAACTTTAATTTTTAATATATTTATATTTACACATACATATATATAAAATATTAAAAAAAATCTGGTTGCTGGTCTGTATTTGTTGTGGCATGGAGAATGTTGGTTTTTTTAAATACTTCATAATAATTAAGTAAAACCTCTTGTGTGTGTGGTTGCAGACCTGTAAAAAAGGAAAAAAAGGACCAGCAGAGAAGGGAAAAAGTGGAAACGGAGCGGGGAAACCCGGTGGTCCGAATCGGATGAATGGACATCACCAACAGAATGGTGTGGAAAACATGATGCTCTTTGAAGTAGTTAAAATGGGCAAGAGTGCTATGCAGGTAAGACCTGGGATATCTCTATGACTTGGATGTGGATACAATTTAAATAAAATAAGATTTTCCTCTACAGGAAATTTATTCAAATGAAGTTCAAAGTAATATTTTTTCCATCAATTTGGTGGTTTTACTTGTACATAAGGATAAAAATAAGGGGGTTTTGCTTTGGTAATGTTTGAATTTTGATGAACTGATTTTCTRTTTCTAAATGTTCTTCATGAGTAATCACATATGTAATAAATAAATTTGTACTATGATTCCAAGTAAGTCTTTAGTGTCCTGAATGAAGAAAGGTTATTTTAGATCACCTGACTTAAAAGTCYTTTTTGTGTGGCAGTAACTGAATACAAATGTGGTTTAGAATTATTGTTGTAGAACTTAACAAGAATCTGCAGTTTTTAGATGCATCCAGAGCTTAGATTATCTGAAAATAAATAGTTACTTCTCTTCTCTCACCCAAAGTAGAATCACTACCTACAACTTAAGGACTTCTGTTTAAAATTTCCTGACCCAAATTCTAGCCAATTACAGTGTAGCAATGTGTTCTGGCCAAGTCAACTGAGGGAAAATTTAACTTGTTCAAGTCTCTGCATTGGCATTCTCCCTACTGCATTTACTAAGAGGATTGAAGTCAGACTATTACGAAATACAGCACTGTTTTTGTCGTTTTTTTAAAAATTCAGTYGCTATAGCGTTTGCGTGTCTCTGCGTCTCCCAGTGGAGAGAGGGTTAAAGTGTAATAAAGTGCTTTCCTGCTGACTCACTCATGTGACTCCWCGGCAGCAGTGTGGAAGAAAGGCTATCTTTGGATTTGGAAATCTGGAGTTTACAGCTCCTGTAATACACATGCAGGAAGCTGGCTGGCTGTGCAGATCTCTCAAGGTTTGCAGGTGCCTGCATTACAGCAGCTCCTGTATTACAGCTGGAAACAAAAACTAATTATTTACATGTATTTTCACAGAGAAATTCTGATACTTCCATCATTTGTTTCATTCTATTTCAAAGCAGATGGAAAAACAATACTTCTCTAACTGTTGTTCAGCCAGTTATCAGTGATTGTATCTTCATGACTTTTTCACTGCTTAAAATGATACACTGTTGAAATATTTTGCTTTCCAAGTGAAAAATGGACCTTTGCCAGGTTTGATTACTCTGCTGAACTGGGGAATTGATACCTGAATCTTTGTCAATTTTTTAAAATAAAGAAGGAAAAACRTCTCAAAATATTTCTAAAATAAATTTCTGCAGTCAGAGTACAAAGTTTTCTCTGTGGCGCTCAGCATTTGCTTATCTGTAAAATTTTGATAATAATTTTATTTTATTTTAAATTCTATATCTTCTTCTGAATTAGCTGACAAGGTGGTGTTATGTCATAGGTTGGACTCGAGAATACAGACAGAAAGCTTTGGAGATGCTGCATAATCCAGGCATCTTTTGGAAATTCTGAATTATTCTATCATTCAGGGATATTAYATATATCAGTGTTAATATTCAGTATTAAAAAAAAGTCAAATCTGAGAACTTAATACTAAAGTAAGTCTCTTGTGACTGTGTTAATAAAATCGTGTGATTCCATGCCTTTATGACCTTGGCAGTAGATGGTTTATTCTCTACAARTGGATGGTTAAAACATAATTGCATGCAAATTCTGTTTTCTCCAAATGATTACCACAAGTTTCCTGTTAACTTGTTTCACATTAAGGTTTTTTTAATAAAACGTGCTTGTTCCTATTTGCCTTAGTGACTACAGAGTAATTAATATCCATGGAGTGTAGGGCAGTGCTGTTCATCCTATTACGGCAAATGTGTGTGAAGCAAAGGTCATCAAAGAGGTACATTTTTAAAGGAATATAGGGAGCTGTAGCAGTTGGAATCAAATGCACTAATAGTATCTTCAGACAAGTGTCAATAGCTTGGGAGAGCAGGAGGAGGGTGTAAATAAAAAACCTGATTCTGTAAAATACCCCAATTAGTTTTGCATTYTTCCAAAAACRTTRCTGTAGGAATATATGATAYTCCTGTGCTTTGCRTTTAGGTGTGAGTTTTGTACTGGTGTATGTTTATAAAATAAAATGAGTTCTTGAGAACTTAAGACACTAAAGGATCATTTAAACATTTAGTTCCATATTAATCAAAAAAGAGTTCAATTTAGTTAAGGGGTGAAGAACAATCACTGGGTAACAAGTAAGTAACAATGTCTTCAGTTTTTGAAAACTGAGCRGTGCTTTTTTATTTGTTTTGTTTCAGTCTGTAGTGGATGACTGGATAGAATCATACAAACATGACAGAGATATAGCACTCCTTGATCTCATTAACTTCTTTATTCAGTGTTCAGGTTGCAAAGGTAAGATAYTGAAATGTTTACTCATCCATTTAAGTAATATTATCGTGTGATTCTCAATCTTTGCTTGCATACTAGTGATGCTGGAAAACTGCTCCATCCCTGTAGCTAGTTTACCAGGTTCTTGGAGTKAAACAAGTTTTTCTGAAGGTGGAAGCAGGAGGTTTAGGAATATTATACTATTGTTTAAACTGCTGATTAAGCCTTTTGTATTTACAGCAGATAGAAGTCAGTACTGATACTTGACATGTGCTTCATCTTCCTCTGCTCCTGCTGTTATTTTAGAAAATTATCTCTCCTAATACTGGTAGTTAAGCTTATTCAGTTTTGGAATTCTGATTTAGATGTGCCTATTTTTTATCAYTGATTGTTTTAAGATTGCTTCRTAGCTTTTATARACATGCTTGATATAAGTGATATTAYGGACAACTTCATGGTAGCCAGTCTGCAGTAAGACTGTGTTTCCATATTTTATTTTATTCTTTATTTTCTGATTTTTCTTTCCTCATTTACATATCCTCCATTCTTTTACCTCTTACCTTCTTTCGAAGTGGAGAAGGTAACTTACCTTGCAGTGTCAGTATGCTTGATAGAGGAGAGTGGGATGTAATTTGTTCTGCTCAAGTGTTTTCTCTGTCCTGATAAACTTYTAACATGCGTAAATCTCCAGGAAGCTAACAGTGTTCCTCAGAGGTTATCTGTGCTTTCAAGAGCAGTGACCTTTTGATTATTGTTACAAGATAAAGCTGCAAAGTCTTTAAATGCTTTCTGTGATGATCCTTGTCATGAATTTTGCAGTAAACTTCGGGAGATCTATTTGGTTTTTGTATCACCGTCTACACTGTAACAGTCTGAGGCCAAGACAAATAGAAACTGCATGAAATCACTCTGTTTATTACAGTGCAGAAGATAATAAATAGCAATACAGCTGTTCAAAATTGTCTTGCACCATTTAGAATATTGAGTTTTAAAAGGTCAGATGGTGTAATTTCTCACTGACAGAGAGTGGCACAAGTATCTTTGACTCCTGAATTTGAGTGAATGAGTAAATCCTGGATGTGTGTGTACATGCACACAAACACACTTGTTGAAAAGAGTAATAATAACCCCACATATGTGAATGGGGCGCTTGTTATGCATGGACGCTAGAAATAAAAATGGGGAAATGATGGAAAATATACATGTGTAATCTGTAAGTTAGGTTAAAAGAGATTATTTTTACATTGTCGCAGGAGGCATGTCATCTGCCATCTACTGCTTTCATATTAACAGTKCTAATAACCTAATATCTAAATTGTAGGAGTTGTTACAGCAGAGATGTTCCGACATATGCAGAATTCTGAAATAATCCGAAAAATGACTGAAGAATTTGATGAGGTAATTTAATGAAGTGCTGATTATGTATTATTAATAGTTGTTATTTTCTTTTTTCCCATCCCAGTCTTGCTTGATCACTTTGCTAGAGGTTTATTTCAATAATAAGGAGTAACAAAGATACAGGACTTCTATGCGGGAAAATATAAAACTCTTATTTTACTAAACATATAAGACTAGGAAGTAAAGCTCTCTCTGTGTTTGCAATTTGTTTTATTAATGGTTTAAAAATCAATATTGACTTTCAGTTGTTAAAAGGTAGTAACTCCTACTACTGTGGGGCTGTGGGGGATACTTACCCATCCTGCTGTTTATGTAAGGCCTTAAATTCTCTCTTAAAATTATTACTAAATGTATTTGTATGCATTCATTAATCTACAAATTGTGGGGATTTAAATTTGATTATTCTCCAATTGAAGACTAATGATTTTCCTTTTATGGGGATTTTAACTTTTTTCCCTTTAAATTGTCACTTTCTGTTCCACAGAGTGTTGGGGTAAATGAGATGTGTTGGGGTTTTTTTTTGGTGGGCAGTGGAGTTATTTTTGGTTTGTTTGTGTGCTACTTATAGTATTTTTATTTTGTTGGGGTTTTTTTTGTTCSGGTTTTTTTTTGACTTTGGTTTGTTTTTTGGTTTTCCTGGGTTTGAGTGGTGTTCCTTTCATCCTGTGTTCCAGCAAATGTAWATGTAGCTTTAGAACCTCCTCCCCAAATTTGTCAAGTGCACAAGCAATTCCCTTCACTACCACCCTTCAAATAATTAAAAAAATCCATAACTTTAACTGAGGGGAAAATGTAATATCCTTTTCTTTAAAACGATTTTAGTGTTCCTTAGAAGTACCTCAATGCATTAATAGATTTGATTGCTCTAAGGCAATWTTGTGTGTAATTTATGAAGCCACACCTGGGACTGTTGGTACATGGGTTTTTTTATTGCTATGTCATGCTCACTTGTTCTTGTAACAGAATTCTAATGAACAACTCTCAGATTTCTAATCCCTTTTCATGGATACTTTCTTTATTTTTCAACCTGTATTGTTGTTCAGCCTCTTAAAGAAACTGTTCACAGAAGCACTGACAGAAATTATTTTTTTTTTCTCCCTGTCATTTTACCATTATTTTTAAAGGCTGCCAAATCAGGAGAGGGACACATGTTTATTATATTCAAGGTATTGTAGTAGGTACTTTTGTGAAGTAACTTCTAAGACGTTTGAAAGAGTTCCCTGTTTCCTTTTCTGTGTTTTAATAGGATAGTGGAGATTATCCGCTGACTATGGCAGGCCCCCAGTGGAAGA
The DNA here is from genome assembly GCF_030028575.1 of Malurus melanocephalus. Classification (NCBI taxonomy): domain Eukaryota; kingdom Metazoa; phylum Chordata; class Aves; order Passeriformes; family Maluridae; genus Malurus; species Malurus melanocephalus. Next base: position 1,484,451 of record NW_026623288.1, read on the forward strand.
AGTTCAAATCCAGTTTTTGTGAGTTCATTGGAGTACTCGTCMGACAATGTCAATATAGCATCATATATGATGAATATATGATGGATACTGTCATTTCACTGCTCACGGGGCTGTCAGACTCACAAGTCAGAGCATTTCGGCACACTAGCACACTGGCAGGTCAGTGAATTATATTTATTTGGGTGTTGCTTACATTTAATGTTTTGTGTTGCACGGGACAGAATTATTCTGGTTAAACTTCTTGATACTCAACATTCAACTTGTGTTTTATTGTGTGATACCGTTTTTGTCTAATGCAACTTGCTTTGGGACAGCTTTTTTCTTGGGTTTTTGTTACTGGAAAACACAGCAATATTTTAAAGCATTCTTTGCTAGCTGTCTGGTGCTTAATTTTTATTACCTTTAGTAGAAAAAGTAAATAGAAGGAAAGTTTTCAGTCGATTCTACACGTTTGTCTTTGGTCATAAATAAGGGTGTAGTGTCTTAATCTTAAATGCAGTTGAACCTGTTCGTGCTCTGCATTAAGTCAAACAGAAGTTGTAGTTTATGTTGGATGCAATTTTTACTACAAACTTAAATTGTGCTACATATTGAGGCCATAGCATGACGTAAAGTAGCATTTCTGGCCTTAGCATTAGAAATAATAGAACTTTTTCATCAGTAATACAATCTCTAAATTTACGTTTTTAAGTAACTGACATTTTCACATAACTTTTTTCCCAGTCTGTTAAATTGTGAGGAAATCCCTAATGAGTTAAGTATAGAATGTTTCAAAAAATAAGTCTTTTATGCACAAAGGATGAGCTTCTTGGATAAGGGAGTKCTAAATTTGCACTGATTGCTGAGGAAGGGTTGTGAATGGCATTGTGTGGCTGTCAGTTTATGTGAGATTATTGTAGCAATTTTACTTTGAACAAGGTACGTTTAGGTTGTATGTGGAACTGAGATTTTGCCACACTGGAAATAATTATTGTTGGCTTCCCTGGACCTGGCTGATTTACAGCTGGCTTCAGTCCTGACTGTCCTGTCAATCTTTCTGTATCCTTGATAGCTCTCTTGAATTTAAATTAGTACACTGCACATGGGGCTGCTGCCGTGTGAGACTTTCACAGCCCGGGCATTTCTTSTGGAGAGAGGCACAAAACCTTTTATTTCAGGGGAATTTACAGATTCTGCTGAATCATCAGTTCTGACTGTTGTATTATATGACTAATACAAATTCTTGGTCTTAAAAAGTTAGTTCTTACCTTCTTTTGTTATTGTTGAGTTGTGCGTGAATAAAAATTGCAGAAATTGCCCTGTTGCATGTCAGTTTMTGTCACACAAAGTATTTTTTATGAGCCATTTGTTTGCATTTGTTCACATCAGTAGTCAATTCTATTGGTTTTGTGTGTTCACCTCAGTTTTACTGTGTTCTTGAAGTTTATGTTTTATATGGAATAGAGCGCCAGCAAAATCCTTGTATCCATATTTACTGGTGCTCGTGGTAATTTTGGCTTCTGTGATGAGCTCAGACTCGTTCTTTAATCTTGATATCTTTGGTGATCAGTGTGAGATGGTATTTCAATCTAACTGTGTGGTTTTGAGCCTTGCTCATCAGCTTTATGCTGGTGATACACACACAAGAGTTTTGTGTGTGCTCTGCCACTGCAAGCCCTTTCATGCCTTGTTACAGAAGCTCACCAGACAAGCAAGTACACAATTGATCACCTTCTGGTTTCTGAAAAGGGTGTATTTGGCTGCACTCTTTTAAAAAAAGTTGATTTAAAAGTAAAAGCACACCAAAAATCCCATGCAAGTGTATTTTCTGTTTTGGTCAGTTTTCTTGCGTATTGGCTAATGTGCTTTCTCTGCTTCTGCTAATAAATGAATCTTTAAAAAAACCTGCCCCTTGCTAAAATGAACTAGAGGGGAAAAGACTGATGTGGTATGATGGCATTGGTTGTCTAGGACATGTCCTTTTGAAGAAAGAAACTTCTTGTATATTTAAGATTAAATGGTATCAGTCTAACTGACTYTGATAATGGAATTATTTTAGTATTTCTTGGGCTATGTTTGTGAATCTTACATTCTAYCTCATCTGGGGAGGAAGCATATCCTATATCTYAATTCATCAATAATGATATGCTGGTATTATAAGAAAAGTAATGCTTATAACATTAAAKAAGTGACAGAACAGAATAGCAGYATTATATTTATTGCTTTGATAAATRATGATGCAGTGCTTGGTAAAACATTGCTCAAGTTTGTGTATCAAAAAATGTACAGTGAATGAATTTTCATAAATACGAAAAGGGTTGACAGAGGTGTCAAGATTTTTCTTCTAGGTTTTCTTAGATTGGATAACCTTTTTAGTAATCCTTTTTCTTTTCATTTATTTTTGTAGCCATGAAGCTAATGACCGCTTTAGTGAATGTGGCATTAAATTTAAGTATAAACATGGACAACACACAGCGGCAGTATGAAGCAGAACGAAATAAAATAATTGGGAAACGAGCTAATGATAGGCTGGAACTGTTGCTACAGAAAAGAAAGGAGGTTAGTGCAACTCTRGCTGGTGTGCCTATGACAAGTGTTCATAAATGACAGCTAATAATTAATTTTGTTCTGTAATTGGTTTGGTAGTTAGTTGTCTCTCTAATCCTTTAGATTGTTCATGTTTAATGTTTAAAAAACTTTGAAAGGTGCTTCTTACTGTCTGGAATTCTGTAAAAAGAATAAATGTAGAGTCTTAAAAACAGTAATGTTGTAGTAAAATKAGTAAGAGAGACTTCAATCAGTAATAGATACATTTTTGTTGCATTTCTTGACACTGAGTTCAAATATGTATCAAAAACTACCATACATTGACAGGTTCTGGCTTCTAGAGGAGATCCAAGGGATCTTGGGGCAAAATACTGCTTTTATAATGTCAATAATGATCTCAGCAGAAAGTGTGTTTAAAGGCTTTAGATAAGGCTCTTTTCATCTACAGAAAGCACTATCAAAATTGAAAATGCAGTCTACTTCTATTTTCTTTCTTCTGTGTAAAAGAGATYTGCTGATTCATTGCTGACAGTGTTGTCTTGTTGAAAGCCCTAGTTTATTCAGGTTTCAGTTTTTACTTTTGGGGCAGTTGGTGTTTTGGTTTGTGTTAGKTTTTTGGGTGGTTGGTTTCTTTTTTGGTTGGTTTTTTAGACTTCAGAAATAACTTTTTCATGATCAAAAGAAACATCTCACCTTTGCTCTTCAGCATTTGTGCTGTTACCTGTTACGGTTTTTTTTTTTCCTGACAGTTCAGACAAACGAACCAGTTTGTCTTTTGATCATCTCCCAAAGATTTTGCAGTTCAAGACTGTTCTCTTAAGCATCCATTCAATATAGTTTTGTTAGATGTGTCTGCAGGACCAGTCTTGGTGTAGTACATAAATACATAAAAACCAGGGATGTTACTATAAAATTAAACCAAGTTTTCTTATAAATAAATTAGGAAGGCCCTTTCAGAGACCCAAAATGTGTTTATTACACTTGAAAAGCAGTTTTCCAGTGGTCAGAATTACTAACATTTGTATGCTGTGGTAGATACAATTTGTTAAATAAGAGTATATTGTACTGTGAAACAGATCTATGAGTATTTCAGGGAAGGATTTAATGGTCACACTCATAAACATTAACTTTAGTTTGTCTAGCATCAGCATCATCTGATCTGACTATAAAAGTGTTGCTCACTGTTTATGTACTCTCTACATTCTTTCAGCTTCAAGAAAATCAGGATGAAATAGAAAACATGATGAATGCAATATTTAAAGGTGTTTTTGTGCATAGATACCGGTAAGTTTCTCTTAGTAAGTAATGTGTAGTATCATTCATTTATTCTGGAAGCTGATGGCAGGTTATTTCTAATTATTCATCTATTTGAACTTACTGCCCCACTTCCCTCCACAGAGATGCAATTGCTGAAATAAGAGCCATCTGCATTGAGGAGATTGGAATCTGGATGAAGATGTACAGTGATGCCTTTCTCAATGACAGCTATTTAAAATATGTGGGCTGGACTATGCATGACAAGGTAAAGTGCACTGAGCAAAAGGAGCAGAACCAAGAGGCAGAACTCCTTSGTTGGGTTATTGATCTTCCCAGATTTGGTTTGGATCTCTCAACTCTTTGGCTTGGTCACTGCTTTCCTTATCACTCAGAAGCACTGGTATTTCAAAATACATATAAGCCAGACTTGAATTTTTTGAATATTTTCCAGTGTATATAGAAACTTTTTCTAGGAACTTGACTATTTGTTGTTAAATGCTCTTTTCAGTTTATTGCTGATGCAAACTTACAGTTCACAGTACTTAGCTACCTCAAATTAATGCATGTCATATGGAAAAATGCAGTCCTTTAGCCCAGCAGTTGTCTGTTTTGCCAAGAAGTTCTCTTAGCATTCTCATCTAGCTGTAAAAAGGATGGGAAAAGCCCCCTTTCATGCTGATGGGTGCCTCAAGCTGATATTTAACAGCTACCACCTAGAGACTATTCTTGGAGGGGTCAATAAGACATATTCCCTGACTCATTGTTGAGTCAGCACCTTCCCTCAGTTCTTGCACTGGAAACTTCAAGCTGTTGAATTTTAAGTGAAAGAAATTAGGGATGCTCAGTGTTGCTGTGCTGTTCATGTGCTTGATGTAAAAACCCAATAACCTTGGGCAGTGAGGTGATAAAAGCTGCTTGAGGTCATCTATAACTTAAAACATGTTCTCTGCTGAAGTAGGTCTTGTATTTAAGGAGAAGTATTTCTCTTACCATCTGCTTAGTAATTCTGACTGAACAAGAGATGGTCATCAATGATAGAAATATCTTGAGTRTTTAGAAAGAATGAAACGGGTGTATTTTGATTTATGGAGATGATAAYTGCAGTAAGACCCTGGGGGGTTTTGTTTGGTTTTGTTGCTTCACTGCAACACTTGTTACAAACAAGATTATATTCTTATGTTATTAACATGATCATTGGTAGTATATTATGATGGTATTTAATCTTTGTCTCTGAATTAATTCTGACTGTAAAAGAAACTTGTCTTTTATGACATGAAGATCACATCTGTATCCTATACTTAGCTTTTAATTCAGTTCTTAATTTTATTTTAGCAAGGGGAAGTAAGACTCAAATGCCTAACTGCTTTGCAAGGGCTTTACTATAATAAAGAACTTAATTCCAAATTGGAACTCTTCACCAGTCGGTTCAAGGTTAGTGCAACTTCTTATTTTTGAGTATAATTGAATTGTTTCAAAGTTTCATTACACTAATTGCCTCTTCAATAATATTTTCTTTTGTGTTCTTAGGATAGAATTGTGTCTATGACTCTTGACAAAGAATATGATGTTGCAGTCCAAGCAATAAAATTACTCACTCTTGTTTTACAGTAAGTACATGTATTTTTCCTTATCTGACATACAACAACTACTGAAACTTCAAAGTGTTTCTCATCCCTGTGGGTGAGGCCAGCAGCATCACACTACAGATAACCTGAAAGGTATAGAAATGTCTATGCATCTTACACTCAAATTGGAGTTTCCAAAGTAATCTGTCTAGAGCAGTTTTACTAATTATCTCCCACATTTCAGTAGGTGTAAGGGCTTGAAATGAAGAACGTGGAATATACTGGACATTAGGCAGTAGCTAAACTCTTGAGCATAGCCTTCTAGCAATAGCTCATGCTTTATCAGTATGTTTTGTTCGGGAAGATTTGGGAACTAAGTCTGAGTTTTAGGGTGATAAATTGAAGGAAAAGGCTTAGGTTACCATTCATTTCCATCGCCCTCATTAGAGTTCATACTTCGTTGACTCAGCCTTTTTGTTTTTTTCTTTCTTTCTTTCCTTCTTCCCATCCCTACCCCTAGGAGTAGTGAAGAAGTTCTGACTGCAGAAGACTGTGAAAATGTCTACCACCTGGTTTATTCAGCTCATCGGCCAGTAGCAGTTGCCGCAGGGGAATTTCTTTATAAAAAGTAAGATCAAGAAATTACAGTTAACTTCTTGCTCCTGTAGATTTTYGTATGCAATAATACTGATTCTTATTAGTTTTAATTACAAAAAGTAAAAAAACTGAATCATAAAATGGCCTTAAGAAAGAAGACAGAATGTAATTTCTGAGCTGTTGTAGTTTTTCTGAATGGGAAATAGAGAGCAGTTTAGAAGGCTGCACTTTGGAAGCTTTTTTCTTCAAGGAATATAGTAAAACTGTTCCTATGTCTTCTCCTTTCTCATCCTTTCTGTAAAATATCTTAAAATTCTTGAGCAGTTTGGGACCTAAAACCTGAGCTTGCATCATAATGAGTGTTTTCCAATTTATAGTTCCTCCCCTGTGCCCATCTCTTTCCCCATTGGCCCATATGACCATTTCATAAAATATTTTTTGGTTAAAAAATTCACTAAAAATCCAGCATGTGGCAGGTGCATAGGAGTACAGAGTTTCCATCTAATGCATCTCAGACCTCCTTGAAGTATTTCTTAGCTGCTTTAAGGTGTCCTSTAAGCAGGTTCAGAAAATATAGTTAAGGAGGAGCGTAGGACCTCAAKCACCTGCAATTACCACTGATGTTTGTAAAGCAYTTTGTTATAATTATACGTTCCACTGGAAACAGTCAGTGAAATATCAACTCAGCATATATGAAATGCATTTATGAAATTGTTCAAATGATACTTGTCCCAAATTACTTCCTTTCAAAATAAAATGTGGAGCCAAGTAGCAAGGTATTTAGTGTGTAAAAAAACCTGTATCTTGATGTAAATTGACTATGGTGAAAGCAATGAAGAAGAAACTTGTCAAGAAATAATTTTTCTTTTAGGCTTTTCAGCCGCAGAGATGCTGAAGATGATGGAATACTTAAAAGGAGGGGAAGACAAAGTCCAAATGCTAATCTTGTGAAGACATTAGTGTTTTTCTTTTTGGAAAGTGAAGTAAGTTGGATTTCAGGGATATCCTTGTTTTTGTGGGGTGTGTGTGTGTGTGTGTGTGTTGTTGTTGGGGTTTAATTTTTTAAAATTTAATTATATTTTTGTTTTTCTCTTCCCCACTCATTGGTTAATAACCATGAATCTGTCCTGGTTTTTGTGTTTGAGCAACCTGATCAAAAGACTGTTTTGTGTGGTTGTGTTTATTTGAAGAGTCTGTCACTACACAGTGTTGAGACAGGCTATGAATGCTACTCTGAAAATATGTTGATGTATACATGTAAAGAAATTTTAACAGATTTAGAAGGGGAGAGGGGGAAAAAGCAAAACAAACCCCACAACTCCTACCCACCTATCCCCCAAGTTCTGACAGATTTTGTAGCACTGCTCCTTGTATTTGGTCTGGACTCATTGTTTCGAGTTAATTGGGGGTGAAAATCATGTGTTTAACCAGAGAGCTTGCAAAACTTGCTCTATATTTTTGCCACAGGCAGGTTCCAAGTGAAGAAATACCCTGTATTATAGTTCAGTAATGAACTTCATTGCTGATAAAATACCTTGTCCGTTCTCRTTTTAGTTGCATGAACATGCTGCTTATCTTGTGGACAGCATGTGGGACTGTGCAACAGACCTCTTGAAGGACTGGGAATGTATGAACAGTCTTCTGCTGGAGGAGCCTCTCAATGGAGAAGAACGTAAGATTTTTGTAGAGCTTCGTTTATATTGCTGTGCAGTTTCTGTTAGTCTTGAAATAAGGAAACAAGATGTTTAGATTTATTAGTCCCCATATATTTTCTGTGTTTCCATGATGGTAAGAAGTCACTTAAACAAATTTTAAAATATGAGGAAGGGTAGAAAGAGGTCACCTTCTGGTATGGAGGTGTGACACAAAGACTGATGGTTAGGAGRAAAGAGAAGAAATAGGCTTGCACTGTTGTTGTTCCACAAGTTCAGGCTGTGCTTTTGGCATTAGAGAAACTAAGTTGCTTGTGAAACTGGCTAATTTATTGTTACAGCTACCATGTGGAAAAATACCATCATTTCTTTAATGACAGTAGATCCAAACCCCTGGTGTAATTCTGTAATTCATAGGTCTTAGTAAATGGACCTCTGAAAAACGGAAAGGAAGTAAAATGATTATAAAACATAGTATTTGTTCCACCTGTGACTCATCCAGTGATATTCCGTAAATTTTTCAGTATTTTCTGGTGTCATTTTATAAGGTACTTCTTTTCTCTAACCCCTCTGCCGCCCCCACCTCTCAAATGAGCTGGTGGTCTACATGTCTTTCTTTTTGYCTTTAACAGAAAAAACCCAAAAAACACTCAACCCAGAACCCAAACAAAACCCGTGACGTATCTTGATCCTTGTGGAAAATGAAAAATCAAGCTGTGTGTTAACATCTGTTTCTTAACTTTCAGCTTTAACGGACAGACAGGAAAGCGCACTGATTGAAATAATGCTTTGTACAATTCGGCAAGCGGCTGAATGTCATCCTCCTGTGGGAAGAGGAACAGGGAAAAGGGTAGGAAGCAAAAAACTGCTCATSTAGAGATGTAGGAATGGCTCTGTGGGGCCAGTGTGGGAGGAAGGAAAAGACTGTAGGCTGTTGTTGCTGAAGGGACTGAGATCAGAGATTCAGCTTTGGTCTCCACAGGCTCCGTTCATGAAACTGCCCTGCCCAGTCTGGATTTTGGCATGTGCTTAGTGCAGTTTGAACTACTGCATTTGTTTGCAGTATTAAAGATAATAAAAATTGTTCTGGAAAACAGTATTGGATTGAAAGGAGGACAAAAATWTTTGGGAAAAGCTGAAACTATTTTCAGTGTGGAAGAGCAAAATGGGGGAAAGGAAAATAAGCTCCATAGTCTTTTGGAGGGAGGCCAGTCCACCAATTGGCTTTTCTGTTATTATACRGAGTTTAGACAGCCTCTTTTGCTGAGGCATTAAGCAGTCTTCTCTTGAGACTGGTGCATCTAAATGGTAAGAAACCCATTTAAGCACAGATTGAAAACTTGTATAAAAATATGATTGACAAATAAATTGAGAAAATATAATTGAAAATTGTAAGCAAGCTGAAGGGGTTTCCATTCTTGTATTGTCATTCCAGTCGTGGTACTTCATTGCAGRAAAGGTAAACCTTTTGTTCTAGGTTATCACTTCTGTTTTCAAGATAATCKTAATAATAGTGTTAGGACTAACTTTGAATTGCATTTTTTAAATGCTGAATGTTGGTTTTGTCCTTTGTTTTTTTTTAATTGCACACTTCCTCTCCTGCTTTACATGAATATGTTGTAGTGATGTTAGAGGTCTGTGTGCCTAATCATCATTTCATTAAAGATAATGAAACTTGCACCAGAACTTTARTTGTAAAATCCTCATAATACCAATATTTTAGGTGCTGACAGCAAAGGAAAAGAAAACCCAGCTGGATGACAGGACAAAAATYACTGAGCTTTTTGCAGTGGCACTTCCTCAGTTGCTAGCAAAGGTAGGTTTAATTCCATTTCTTGCTGATGGACTCTTGTTGAAATGTTTATATGTATATTTCTGTAATTAATGATACAGATTAATTTTTTTCTTACTAATCTTTGTTTATATTCACATTGTTCTGTAATGAATTACGTTGTCCAAGACTTCTTCATCTGAACTTCTTTCCTTGCCAATTTTACAGTATTCTGTAGATGCAGAAAAAGTCACCAACTTGCTGCAGTTGCCACAGTACTTTGATTTGGAAATTTATACAACGGGGCGATTAGAAAAGGTACCGTAACATCCATACATTAACATAAAAGGAAAAGTCACTGAATTTAGACTTAGTCACTGGAATTTCAGTCACCATTCTAGAGAGTTTTTTGTGTAAATGAGATTTTATTTATTGTAACCTTTACTGATAGTGCGACTTAGATTTCAGCGTTGTGACTGTCTGCTCCTCTTGGAGATACTGAAAGTTTTCTAAGGCCTGTCTGGCCAGTTTTAGCAGAAAATCTTGCCAGTTACATGAACTTAAATAGAGAACATTTATTGTTGGATTATGGTTGTGTTTGAGATATGCTGTCTGGTAGATAAATCCTGTAGAAACAGCTTAGTAAGTTTTCTATCACTGAAATGCAAAAACCACCATCATCATTGCATAAAAAAGAGGATGAATACCAGRTCACAAATGATGTAGTTATTACTGCTCTCCTGTTACCTGCTGTGATGATGAAGTTGGTGAAGCTGTTCTCATCTCTTGCATTGTGAAACAAGTAGCTGGAAATCATTGGAGTAAAAAAATGATAAAATGTTGACAGCATAGCCAGCAGTGATAGAGGAGCAGTGGGCAACTTGGGTTGAGGGGAAGAGTATATGAACAGTAGAGTGTTATGCAACTAAATCTTCAATTATACARCTTTTAAGACCATGGATAAATGTTTGTGTGAGTGGGAGGTAAATACTTCTGTGTTGTTCAGTTTTCATTGCAAATTCAAGTGTTAGATAAGACCACACTGACAATTGCAAATTTTTAATGACTTTGGTGATTTGGTCTTTGACAAGCTTCTGCTTAGTTTTTGGTAAATAGACTTTTAATTTCTCAGAAGCTTCACTGACTTTCTAGAAGTGTTTTGTGTTCTGTATCCTAGTTTACAAAWGTAGTAAACAGAATTTACCTTTTAAAATTCCTTAAGGTTTATTAAAARTGCATGTGTGTGTATATATTTATATGAATACATATTTTCTTCTTTGCTTCGTCTTCCTTGTAGCATTTGGATGCCTTACTGCGACAAATCCGGGATATTGTGGAGAAGCACACAGATATAGATGTTTTGGAAGCCTGTTCAAAAACCTACCATGCTCTCTGTAATGAAGAATTCACAATCTTTAACAGGGTTGACATTGCAAGAAGTCAGTTAATAGATGAATTGGCAGACAAGTTTAATCGACTTCTTGAGGACTTCCTGCAAGAGGTATTTTAATGGGCAAGATTAACTTTTYCTGCCCTTGTAAATGTTTTCAGTGTGTTTTTCTGTCTTTCTCTGCAAATCGAACTAGGGATGGGAGCTTCCCTCTGTTTTTTGAAACGTTGAGTGCAATAATACAACAGTATCACTGCTGTGATTGTGTACGCTGTTCTTTTAGATTAAGACTTAATCTTTTAGATTAAGTCTTTTAATTTTGATCTTTTTGACAAGAGTCCTTTGGGAAATTGAGAAGTTGCAGATAAACAATTATATACGTAAGCTTTTTACTCTTAGGTTTTGAGGCTTACGTTTTGGAGAGTTGTAGTACTGTCATTCCACTAGGATTCTCCTCAGATGTACTACTGTAGCTRGTCTTGCCTGTGGTTGCATGTTGGTGTTGTTAAATATCAAAATATCCAGAAAACACTCCCCCTCCCTTCCCGAATGCAAGCAGATGCAGTTAGATCAAAAATAACTTTGTTCCCACACTRTGTTGATCTGAAAAGTGAGCATCTTCTGATAGAGTATTTAGCTTCACCATGTGGGATATCTGACATTCAGACAAAACCTGTTTCTTCTCTTTATCTGTGGTAAGGCGCATAAGAAGTGTCTTTTTGGCAACTTCATTSTTAGCATTTCTTAGATACATGTAGTTTATCAAGCTCTCCTTTTTTCTCTTGCTTTTTSTTCTTAACTAGAACTCTGCTCTAGAAATCCTAAACAAGAAATGTACCATTTGTTTCCCTTTGTGATGAAAAGAAAGAATGAGAGGTAAAGAAAGGAAATGAGATGTCAGAAGTTGGCTTGAAGGAAAAAGGCAAATACTCGGGTKGAAGTGTTGAAATCCTTAGTTCTTTGACAGGGTTGTGCAACTACAGAATAGTAAAACTGGCATTATCTGTGCCAGACTAAGGAGGTGTTTCTTGACCTCAGTTTATCTTATGTACAAACAGATACTTTTTTTACCCTTTCATTTTTACTCTTCTCTTTTCACAAAATGCAAGTTTGTCAGAACTTATGGGAAGATTAGAACAAGCCAGTTCTTACCTCTCTCAAAGACTTTTTTGCTGTGATTAAAGTCAGATTGAAGTACTGACCTGTGGCCCATCTAGTCCAGTGTCTTTTGTCTGACAGTGGCCTCTGCTGGATTCTTCAGAGAAAATAGAAGCACCTACATCATACATTGTACTTGGCTATCCTAGGCTTTTTCCATTAGGGCTTCTATTTTCCGCTCCCTTCTTCCTCCCCACCCCCTCCCCTCTCTCTTCTTCTGCTGCTATTTTATAGAATCATAGAATTGTTTAGGTTGGAAAAGACATTTAAGATCACTCCATCTCTAGATATGAACTGCTTGCTGCCTTATCTCTCTAACTATTCTAAAAGCAAATGTGACATGATAAATAATTTTGGATCAGGTCCCCACCCTCTCCTGCCCCCCAGTTTGGGGGTGTGTGTGTTTGATTTCAGTAAGTTCCCCAGTTCACTTAGRCTACACTGCTTGAGATATCTCACTGTATGATTATTAAATAGGGGGAGGAACCTGATGAAGATGATGCATATCAAGTCTTGTCAACACTGAAGAGAATCACTGCTTTTCACAAGTAAGGTGGCTTCTGCTTCTTTCAGGGTGGGAGATTGTTTTTAAATCAGTATTAGGGGTTGTGGTGAGGGGATTGTTTGTTTTTAATATATCTGCTTAATGCAACTTCATGGGGGTTTTTTACTTTGATTTTTTTCTTTGTGTGTATGTGTTTGGGGAGGTGTTTAGTGGTTGGGTTTTTTTGGTTTGGTTTTTTTTTTTCTGACCAATTAAGCTTTTAGTAGTTGTTAACCTCAAATTGCATAAAAAGTGTTAGTTAACTAAAATATTTTGCGTCATTTCTAATGCTTCCAGTGCTCATGACCTATCAAGATGGGACTTGTTTGGCTGCAACTACAAGCTATTGAAAACTGGCATTGAAAATGGAGACATGCCAGAACAGGTCTGTAGTTAAAATGTGTTCTTWAAGCACAACAACAAATAGCTTTTGTTGCTCTCTTTTATTGGCCTTTGTCATCTAATGCTTTTTTTCCTTTTGATTTCAGATTGTTATTCATGCACTGCAGTGTACYCATTATGTAATCCTTTGGCAGCTAGCAAAAGTTACTGAAAGCAGTTCCACAAAGGTATGCCTTGTTCCAGTTCTATTAGTAAATAAACATTTSTACATAGCTGCAGTGTCATCAAGTGGGAACTGTGATGGAATTAAGACTAGGAATTTTCTTTATATTGATACTTACCTAATCTTGCTTTTCTAATAAGTCTTTCTATAAATTCATCATTTTAGTAGTCACATTATCTTGACTTAGAAATCTAATATTTAATTGTTCTATTATTTCAATGTCAGTATTATGTTTAATTTGACAAAATTTTAAAGTAGTAGTAAATAAATGTGATGCCTGTCAGGCACAGTAACAATGCTATGAAGGGGTAGAATGAAAATTATCAAACACTGGATAGTCAGTCTCWCTACTCTCAATAGTGGATTTGAATTTGGAAACTGTGAAGTATCAGTGACAAGTCAGTGAGATTTAAGAATTTGTACACTGTCATAGTATTCTTACTGCTTGGTATGTTGCAGTCCCTCTTTACTCTTCTCCTTCTTCTTTACTCTTTGAATCTGTTGTTAAATAAAGACGTGAAAACATTAAATTAAATTTCAGATCTTTCCGGGGAATGATGATATGGTCTATTCTGGTCCTATGTATAGTAATCTTGAAAGGCAAAGTTCTGGCAAATGTCATCTTTCTAATTTCACTTCTTGAAAATCTTGGAAGAAGGATTAAGGTTTCCTGATCCAGCATTGCTTGGAGAGGTTGATTAGGTGGTTCMCTAACTGCCTAATGAAGAAAGGGTTTTTTGAAAGGCCTAGGTAGTTTAGAATGGAGTTTTTAAGTGCTGAAACACTTCAATGATTTCTCTAACAAAAATGAGAAAAAAATCAGCTGAGGTCAAACATACTTTTTCTGGAAGCCTTCTACCGTCTTGTATTTTTTACTTGAAACCTATGCTGGAGAGTTGCACTTTTATTATTGGAATTCCTGTTAACACATCCTTCTTTATGTCAGAGAGGAGACAAGTAAATTCTTCAGGTTTTTTTTAAACACTTTGATAATCATGCTTTTAATTAATATAAGAACAGCAAGTCGTATATGACTGTCACAATTTACTAGGGAGAAAACAAAGGGAACTCATGGCATTAATAATGTATGAGTAATTAATAATCCATTATTATAATACCCKCATTTTAATGTGAGGATGCATACATTTTTTCTTTTAAATTTTTTTGTTTTGTTTTAGGGTGTGGTAGTTTGAGCTTCTGGTAGATGCAGGAGTGGAAAATCATGCTTTGTAACTTGTACTAATAATTTTATAACAGAGAACACCTGTATCAGATTATGGTGGTTTCCCCCTATCTCTTGAGACTTCTTTAGTCCAGTGAGTAATTACAGTCTGAAGGTGTGATAGATAAATGCGAACTTGAACACTGGCTGGCTGATTTACCCAWSTGTGTTTTAATGACTTTTAACATTYCCAAGCCCAAATATCAGATATGAAGTGGCTACACAGATTGTTGAGAGACTCGTAGGTGTGTGAAGGWTTTGGAGGCTTTGTTACCTTATTCTTTAAAGGGTAAACAGCAGTCTTGAGGTTTTTGTAACAGTGATTAAAGCTTTATCACAAGCCTAATGGCAGAAGATGAGCTAAACACTGACAAGTTAGTTTAGAAATTAAGATTAACCTAGCTGTTCTGCAGCAAAATGTAATTTGTAATACTTTCAGCAGGAATGAAAAGAACCTAATTGAAAAGTGGTCCCTCATTGAGACTATTTTCTGCTCCTACATAATAAAATTTGGTAAATTAGAGCTTTCATTAGTTTAACTTCTGAATTACAAATATTTTATTATWTTTAACTGCTTGACTGCTGCCAAATATACCAGGTACCTACAGAATTTCTGTTGCCTATTCTTCAGTGAAAGTGGAATGTAACAGCAAAAAAAAAGTACAGAAACAGGAGTGACAGAAATGAGTAGTACTTAGTACTGTGCCTAAGATTTGGTTGGTTGGTTTGTTTTTTAGTTGGTTGGTTTGGGTTTTGTTTTTTTTTTTGTCAGCTGACAACATAGTTGACATCTGCTAACTGTGCCCTTTGTGAACAGGTTTGTGAACTACGTATAGGAATTAGCTTCATAATAAATTCACTAAATTAAAGACTCTATAAATGGTTCAATTTTAATAAAAATGTAAACTATTTTGTACAAATAAAAGAAAATATTCCCACATCTAATTCTCTTAGCATCAGTATAATAATCTGAATGATAAATGTTGAGATAAAAGGTTTTGTGTAGAAAAAGACTTCTAAAATCATGCTTAAATTTCTGTCAAGAAACAGCTGTTGTTCTTGTTAATCCTGTTGAGATTAAGTGATGTGCTGTACCCAGTGTGTTACCCACTTTCTTGAAGGGAGAGACTCGTTTCAATTKAGATTGCTGGCATGGTTTTTAGACTTCCCTCAGGTGTGTTTCATCTTTATCTGGACTGATGCTGGTGACACAGTTGGTCTTGTATTACAACTTCCCCASTTTCTACAGTGGCTAAATCTTCACATGATTGAGTAACACCAACTGTGTTACACATGTGGGTGGTACTTAGGAGCCAATATGATACTTTGTTTACTCAGTTATCTATTTTCTGGGAAGTTATTGCAACACATAAAGCTACCTCTTTTTTTTTCAATGAAAGGGAGAAATAATAACCATCTCTCTCCTCATATTCCACTTGATCACAAATCACTGAATTAAAAAAATAATTCCATGTAGGCTTGTCTTTTTTAGTTATGAGCAGCTGCCTAAAATCTGTTCTTTAGGCTGMAAATACAGATATTTTCAAGAGAAAATGCTTTAGCTCTAGAATTTTTGAGGGGTGAGGGGAAGTGTTAGGATTTTTTAAGTTTGTTTCTGAGGTTTTTTTTTTATACTACTTTTTAAAATAAATAACACAGTTTGCATCCCAACTGCCATCTCTTCTGTGCTGCATAGAATGACAAAATTAAGGAAATTGCTATTTGCTGTTTTTGTTTGTATTAGTAGTTTTTTAAACAATGCAGTAGACTTGAATGTTACCACTAAGGTCTGTGATGAAATGCTCTGTGAAAGTTCATGCACTAAATGGGACTGTAAAATTGAAAAAGCRAAACTGTTAYATGAAATTATTCTCTTTAAAGGAGGATCTTCTACGTCTGAAGAAGCAGATGAGAGTGTTCTGTCAAATCTGTCAACACTACCTGACCAATGTAAACACTGCTGTTAAGGAACAGGTTAGTGGCTGTTGTTACTTGCAGTCTTCTAATACTTTACTTTTAAAGCAGCTGAAAAGTTCTTGCTAATATCTGTGGCACTTATGTGGGAATGTGATGTCCTGGATGTTCAGGCTGAATGCCCTTTGAGTGTGAATACATACTGCACTTGTATGTTTGCCCTCCTTATGTAGATATGATTTCAGATTCAATTTAAACTTGTTTCTTTTGACTAATTCTGGGCAGCGTAATGTTTTATGCAAAGGAGCTTTTTGTTTCTTTAAATGATGACTCTGCAGGTGCACTGTAGAAGCCTTGTGAGTGTAAATGGGAGAGTTCCATTTCAAAYCTCTTSCTTACCATGGGCTAATGACACMCATCTCCTGTGGAGCTGTGGATTTATAGACTGAAAACTGGAAGAGCTRAGGAGAGTTATTTAAAAGAGAGGAGTTAATTTTTGGTTCTGCCTTTGTATGCATRCAGGTGTAGCTTTSCTTCCTCTCCTTAACTGTGTTGCTCCATAACCCARTATATTCCTCAGTTCTTCAKAGTCCTGGCTTTTTTGAAATGCTGGCATGAAGGTTTTGGGAATTGTTCTTAATTCTTTTTTCTGTTTCAAGAAGAATTGAGACATCGTATTGGGAAATACTTGTCCTGAATTCTGAGGATAACCGAGTCAAAGGAAATGATTAAATGTGGGGGCTGAGTCTCTTCCAGTCTGTGGGCAAATAGTTCTTTGGCCAGGACTCTCATAGCACTTTAAGATTCCAGTGAAGAGCACAGGTTACTGATAGCAGGATTAATTCTAAGYAAATGCCTTTAACTATCTTTAGAATGCTAAAATGAAAAAAATGAAGTATGTCTCTATAGGGGAAGGACCAGATTATCTTCAAGTAGACGGTTTAATTAAAGAAATAGAAGGCCAGGAGCATTTCTGCTGCTGAGGATAATAATAACCTGGTTAAAGTGGAAAATCTGGTCCACTGAGTTGCACAGTCGCAGCTTTTGAAAATCTTGCTAGAACAAGAATATTCTTGGAGCTTAATAGGCATGTTCTATATCAAAGAGCTGTCTAGTGTAATAGACACAAGGTGTAGGGTGTGAAAGTGCAAGTAACAAAATTACTCCTGATTCTTCCTTGCAATCTGAACTACTGAAGCTCTGAGTAGTCTCTCTAAGAGGCTGTATGACCCTCAGGCTCTGGTGAATGCTCTGGAAACCAGAACTGTCTAGTTACACAGGGTGCCTGTCACATAAGGTACAACAGCCTTGGTTCCATTTCCTTCTCTAATCTTGTGAAAGGAGACGAGGGACTTCTGAGGAGCACGTGTGTTTTTTGTGACCAGGAGTTAGTAATACTCACAATGAGGAGTTAGAGAACAGACCTGTTCATGGAASTACTGGAGAGATTACRAGTCCAAGAGAAGGTGAAGCACTAAGYAGTTTGTTGCCTTGGTCTTCTAGTTTGGGGTKTCRGTCTCTGTGTCAGGTACTAAGACATTTGAACCTTCTGGGGCAGTGGGRTACAGACATGTAAATCTGGTGTCAGATACACAAGTTAGTCAGGAAAACTAAGAGGTGGTTGCACTTTTGGATTTTTGGACATTAGGATTTAAAAGAATTGAACAACCTCAGCTTTTAGATGTTAAACAAATGTGATGGAAACTATTTTAAAAAAGGACAACAAAAAGCAGACTACTGTGGTTGGGGTCCACGAAGTTCTGTAGTGACCTAACGTATTCTGCCTAATGTGTCCATCAGGGAGAATTTGGGAGTTTCAGGCTCCTCATGTTTTAATCTTGCAGTATTTTCATATTTAGTTGGCATCATCTATGCAGTATCTTTATTTGGAAACCCAGTCTTGCTACCGGAACCTGCTGTGATAAGCGATGCACTTTTTGATTTCAATTGGCCTTTGTAATTGTGTAGAACTTCAGTAGCCTGTGTATGGTCTGTTGAGATCTTAAGTGTTTTGTCAAGTGCAAATACATTATTCTAAACAAAATCCACTTKCCAAGCAAGTATTTACTAAGGTTTTTTTTTTTTTTACAGGCTTTCACAATTCTGTGTGATGTGTTGATGATCTTCAGCCATCAGATTATGACAGGAGGACGTGACATCTTGGAGCCACTTGTTTACACTCCTGATTCTTCCTTGCAATCTGAACTACTCAGTTTTATTTTAGATCATGTCTTCATTGATCAGGATGATGATAATAATAGTGCAGGTTYGTACAAAATTTAAGTTTCCTTTTTATTATTTGTTTTCTAACTAATATATTTGTTTCTCCGTGAGTTTCTGTGTTTTTGTGGTGGTGTTTTTGTTGTTTTTTTTCTTGTTTGCCAGGTTGGTTTTTTGTTTTAATTTCGTTTTGTCATTGAGAGATGTGCAAGGACACAGAGGTAGGTGTTTGGCTTTTAAATGTCAGCAACTGATTAAAGTGTTTTTCGTATTAGAAACATGCAGGAAAATGTGGGAAAGGTTTGGTTTAACAGGCACAAAAACTTGTATCAGGATAGGAGACTTGTCAGTGGACAGTGAAGTGCATTGTCATCAGAATTGAGATCTGCTCTTCTGAATCCTAGCCCATATCAGTTTTATTATATAATATGTTTAAATATGGAGTCTTTAAACCTGACAATTTTCCTGTTCTGAACTCTTTCTAGATGGACAGCAGGATGATGAAGCCAGCAAAATTGAAGCATTGCACAAAAGAAGAAACCTACTTGCAGCTTTCTGTAAGCTCATTGTATATACTGTGGTGGAAATGAACACAGCTGCRGACATTTTCAAGCAATATATGAAGGTAAATTTGAAGCTTAGTAGTGATACTTTCTAAAACTACTAGAGTACAGTAGCTGAGGTGTTTTTAATTTTTTTTTTTAAACCTTAAAAAATAATTAGTTCAAAATATGAAGAATTCAAAACTCCAGAGTTGTAGACCCTTTTCTGAGGGAAAAATCACTGAGCTGAGTTTCACAGTTCTAGTGTGTGGATGGTGGGGAGGGAAGAAGGAAACCTGCTAATTATTTTTATGTTGTTTTTACTAGTTTTATTTTTGTATTCTGATTGGTTGTGTATTTTGCTGTATTAATCCAGTTATTTGTTTAGTAGGCCTTTTGAGAATGTTCTTCCAAACATCAACTCCATGATGTCTAGGCTCATCAAATAAGTTACTTTATAAAGTTTGCATCCCTTCTACCCCTCCCCTCATTATCTTTGTATCTGTTTCAATCTTACTTAAATATAAAAACCTCTTYTGGCTCATGGGATTTCCAGCTGCACACTAAAATGAGTTCTCATTTTGTGAACATGAGAAAGCTTGGCTCCATGGTGATTAGCTTAAAAACTTAAAATTTGGGCTGCCTGCTTTTATCTGTCTGAGTGCCCTACATTTATTTTGATCCTCTAAATAACTAATTGGGTCTTTCTTAAACCTGAAATACTTGAAGAACTGAACAGGCAGCTGTCTTTGTTGGCAAAATTATGGCTATGATGCTGTCTGTGCCTCCTTTCAGCAGAGAAAATAAAAAACTCCCCACTAGAGTCACAGAAGTTACTAAAAAGATTAGATTCTAATCTTGTACCCTGAAGGGGTGAACACGTGTCATTAACAAATGTGTCATGGCCTTGAAGATAAATAGGTCATTCTGCCTCTAAAGTAATACAGCAAGAAGGAAAAGTGGGTTTATTCTTCCCACATTTGATTTTTTAAAAAATTATTATGTTGGAGGTGGTTTAGGGTGTAATTTTGGTGTAGTCATGAGCATGTTGGGGTTTTTCCTTTAGTGTTTGATTTTTCTTTTTTAAATAGATTTTGTTTTCAGAAGAATTTAGTAGTTGTAATGTTTTCAGCTAATATTGACAGTTAACTGTTTTTTGTTTTTCCTAGTATTACAATGACTATGGTGATATTATTAAAGAAACCATGAGTAAAACAAGACAGATAGACAAAATCCAGTGTGCTAAAACACTTATTCTTAGTTTGCAGCAGGTAAGAATTTACGATATTTTTATGCATAAAATTCCATACTGTAGATGATTTCCTGTTGTTTAGTAATTAGTGTGAAGTATTGATCAAGAAATTCTTACGGAAGGCAAGGATAAATAGATCTAAACTGAAACATGTTTTCTGCAACTATGTGAAAAACTTTCTATGCTTACCAAACATTGTACCAYGAGAAATGTATGAGAGGCAAATAAATACAAAATGAATGTAACTCTATGAAACACTCATAAATCTAAAACAGTAGTTTAGGTCATGTGTTCAGAAATACGTTGTGAAATGGCTAGTTTACTTATTTGTGAAAAGATAATACTTCCTGCCTGTGTGGTAGGGAGCTGTGGTTTGGGTATTTTTTGTGGGGATTTTGTTTTGCTTTGGTGTGGTGTTTTTGGTTTTGGGGTTATTTTAAACTGTTTTGGGAATTAATTTGAAGTAATTTCTTAATGTTTAGTAGGGACTTCACACATTTGATATTAAAACAGAATTTAATGCTCCCCCAGTAAAGCTTATGTGGAAGCTTGATGAATTTGGTTCAGGTTAGCTTTGGATTCATCTTCTCACATAAAGCATCTACATGGATTTTATTCATTGGATCAGAACAGTAGAGCCATATATCTGCAAAACACTGTCCAGCATACATTACTGCTAYCCATGAAAGGCACATCTACCCACATTTGTCTTCTCTCTTCCTACACCTGCTTTTTTGACTAAAGGATGTAAAGCTGCATAGTCAGTATAGATATACATATTGATCCTGGTGGTCACCAAACAGAAAAAATCCTTGTTAAAGATTGGTGTATCAATGTGGATATTGCCAGTACAAGGAGCATGACGACTTTCCTTTTAGCATGACTCTTAGGTAGCTGGTGGAACTGCAGTGTAAAATATGTAACTAAACATTCTTTGGTTTGTTCTTTGTGATACAAGAGAGTGAARGGTGTGTTAGACAAAATTAGAAAGAAGAATTGATCCTTGAAGTGAGTTACAGTCAAATTCAGTAGGATGAGAAAAGGATTGATTAAAGAAAATAAAAGACTKCAAAGTTCAGAGTATTCAGCTTCGACAGCTATTGATAAATAGTTAAAAATCTCATCATCAGTGACAGACATTCTGGTGTCTTTGGCAATTTCCCTGAAGACATGTTTCCATTTTAGAATTTCTTCTTTGTACATGTATTTTGAGGAGAAAAGAAAAAGAAAGCGGTAATTAGTAGTTTGACCAAGTATTTTAGTTAGGACTGGGCAAGAATTTGCGCCATGTATTTTTTYYYYKKTWMRRMKWWKKWRKWWRGGRAWYCYWMYWAWTTTTTTTTCTATTTTCAACTTTRGAACRCTTGATTTARTCAARYACTGAAATCKGTYATCCATTGTATTTATAGTTTGATGAGTGCTTGGACAGTGCATTTCAAGGTTTATCTCTGGGGTGCAGATTCTTCAAGAGTAGCTTTGACTTCGCTGTCCGGAATGTTCATTTTTGTCTCATTTTTGTCCGTGTTTGTCTCTTGGTGTTGTCAGGTTAGGAGGAGGGATAAAACTGAGACTTAGTTTTGTGTGTATTGGTCCAAAGTTTGGCATCTTTTAATACATGAAAATTTCCCTTTTCATTCCATACAGCTCTTCAATGAAATGATTCAAGAAAATGGTTATAATTTTGACAGATCATCACCGACATTCAGCGGCATAAAGGAACTTGCTCGACGTTTTGCTTTAACGTTTGGATTGGATCAGCTGAAAACAAGAGAAGCTATTGCTATGTTACACAAGTAATTGCACGCTTTTTATTACGTCCATTTTTGTAAACACTTCCTGACTAACATAATCTTTTTAGTCTTTGAAAATCAGTTTGTTAATACAAAATGCGTCAGCCCTAGAGTTGATAAAGYCCATATATTAATTAGGAGATGACTGCAGTTTTGTCTCTGGGTAAAACTGAAATGTTTAATATTGTTGGTGTTCTCCAGTATCACTATGCAGGGATGTAAATGATAGCAGTGGTGATGCTATAATGAAAAAACCTTTTTAATGTCTTGTSTGTAACCATAAGAATGGCTCCACTTCATTGTCAGTAGCGGTCATGTTGGCCTCATGCAGAAAACTTGCAATTTAAGGTAGAAATTCCATGACAGAGTGTGTCCAGATTCAAATAAGGAATAGTGTTCACTTTTTTTGTTCCAATATGGAAACATCAAATTACTGCTGTCTTGACGTAAAGGAAGGGGGCTCAGTTTTGGTAGTTCACAGTGCTTTGAACATTTGTTTGTACTTTTTCTGATGTAATTTTAATTTCTTCTTAGGGATGGCATAGAATTTGCTTTTAAGGAGCCTAATCCGCAAGGTGAGAGCCACCCACCRTTAAATTTGGCATTTCTTGATATTCTCAGTGAGTTCTCCTCAAAACTTCTCAGACAAGACAAAAGAACAGTGTAAGTATTTTTYTCTTATTAGTCTTAATATTTGTAATGATAGCCACAAGAGACATGCATCAGAATAAATAATTGTGTATTGTATCCATCTAAAGTGGATTCTGTGACACATCAAGGCAAGTTTATCTTAGTGTAGTCAAGTATAATCACAGAGGGTAACTTGTATTTATCATTGTTATTTTTCATTTTATGGTGGATGAACAGAAATCCTGATTTTCTGTTGCTGTTTCTGTTAACTAGATGAGAAACACTGGGTGTTGATTTCAGTAGTTATTTATCTTGAGATGTTAACATWATATTACAGATTTTTTGCATCTCTGTGTTTCTTTTTTCATTTAAAGGTATGTTTACTTGGAGAAGTTCATGACCTTTCAGATGTCTTTACGAAGAGAAGATGTATGGCTTCCTCTCATGTCCTACCGAAACTCTTTATTAGCTGGTGGGGATGATGATACCATGTCAGTGATWAGTGGAATCAGTAGTCGGGGATCTACAGTAAGAAATAAGAAGACAAAGCCAGCAACAGGCAAGCGGAAAGTACCCGAAGGTAGAAATTCTCTCATCTTAATATTTACTATGGTAGATRTTCATATAAACTGCACATATTCCTCGTATTGGTTATGTGAGTATGCTGGTATGCCTTAATGTGTTTTTTTCAAAACAGGTAACTTCTGATCATGGTGTGTCTTAGTGGGAAAGGTATTGATTTGATTGGCAAAAGGAAATAAGGGCACTACACAGTGTTGTCATACAATACAAAAGTATCTTAAATGGTCCAGCCAGTGATTATAAATCCAGGCCTTTTGAGGCACATGTAAGACTTTGTGGCAAAAAGTAAAGCAATAGATTCTCTGTACATATAAAATACATGCATTTAATTCATGTTTCAACATTCACTTTTAGACTAGTTTGGAAAAGACTTGATGCATGTTGTTGCTGTGTTTGCTTGCAGCTGAAGAAAGCAGCAGTAGTGACAGTATGTGGCTGAACAGGGAGCAGTCAATGCACACACCAGTCATGATGCAGACACCTCAGCTCACTTCCACGATAATGAGGGAGCCCAAGAGATTGCGACCTGACGAGAATTACATGGGTGTCTATCCTATGCAGCCCGAGCACCACCAACCGCCGCTCGACTACAAGTACGTACATGAGTAGGTCTGCTTTGTGTTAGTGTTCATACACAAAACCAGTACATGTTTAAAATAGAATAATGGTCTTTTTAAGCACGCAAGTAACGTGGATGTTGGCTCAAAGGCAACAGGAAGAAGCCGCGCGACAACAACAGGAGAGGGCAGCGATGAACTACGTCAAGCTGAGAAGCAACTTGCAACACGCCATGTGAGTGGAGTGAAATGTTCCTTCAGTGGCTAGGGGAGGGGAGGGTTTATAAATGCAGAGTATCTTCTAAGAGGGATACATCTTCTAAGTTTAAAAATTCTCTGCATTCTTAAGGAATGTGTGGTTCTACAGAAAAAAAGTACAGGTTGCAAAYGAAAGCCATTGGCATATGTATTGAGGAGCTTTACATCTTTCCCCTGTTTAACTGTTTTATTACCAGTACTTCATGTACTTYAAATACAGTGACACCAGTTAGTATAATGAGAATGACTCCTCAACTTTCTCAYAAGATGTAATGTTTCATGTAGAAGTTATGAAGAAAGAGAATGAAGGATTGTGTGGGAATATTTGTAATGGTTTTGCACATCTACTTTTGCAAAGACATTCTTCCTTGCCTTATCATAAGGCAGGAACAATTTTTCTTTAGATGGAGAAACTTAAGTTCTTTCTCACTTAAATAAAAATTATGTGTGGAGTAGATCTGCTTATCAGTACTCACACCCTCTCAGAATAACTGTTCAGCAATGTACCCCAGTTATGTAAATTGACCTTTGTTAGGCATTCTCCCGCACTCTCTTAGTATCTTCTGGTTAAATACCAGCTTTCTTTAGTAGTAGTTGTGCATTTATTTAATTACTTAATTTCTATTTTATCTAATGGAATTATCATTTGTTAGGAGTCCCATACTGAGCATTAGCTTTTTAAATAGTCAGATAAAAGTTAACTTGATTTAGTACTTAACAGTCTTGCTTTTCATTTCAGTCGACGTGGCACAAGTCTAATGGAAGATGATGAAGAGCCAATTGTTGAAGATGTGATGATGTCATCAGAAGGGCGGATTGAGGATCTTAATGAAGGCATGGACTTTGACACCATGGACATAGACCTAGTAAGAAATTTACTTCTCTTCTAGYGGTCTTGAGATTTGTATTTCTGCTTTTAAAGTAAGATATTTAAATCAAATTTTCCTTCTGATGAAACAAAAATCATTCTTGTTGCTCTCTGCTGTGTTCAAGGGCTGTGCTGTTGTCTTYGTTGCAAGAGCCATCTGCTCCAACTGCCATACAAAAAGCAAGAGCACTTCCTGTAATAACTAATAACAACATTTATCCCTTGTGAATTCTTACCCCTTGAGAGTTCAGCTTCACTGCCTATGGTGTAAAACCTCTGCTTTTCGGTTGATTACAGTTAACCTGTTTGTTTGTTTGCTTTCTAAAGCCACCATCAAAGAACAGGAGAGAAAGAACGGAGCTAAAACCAGATTTCTTTGACCCCGCTTCAATCATGGATGAATCGGTAGGTTAACTTACGTAAGGGGAAAGTAATGTAAATCAGTCTTAAGGTTGCCATACTCTTATTTCAGATTTTAAATGGAAAGAATGCAATCTTCAGAATGTCATTGTTAGCTTATTTTGACAGACTGGTACAATCAGAGAAGYATTTTGTGCTGTAATTCAGCTCCATACATTCTAAGGTAGTCAGTGTTCTTTGCAAGTTTATAGGATTTTTGTTCTTAATATTTATATATAGCTATGTAAAAATTAAAAGCCTATGATTCTGAGTAGAAAACACATCTGGTATGGAAAAGGCCCTCACAGAGGCTGGTAGCAAAGAGCGTTAGACAAATTAAATGTGCATACACAGTATAAAAGGCAAGTTTCCTGTTGTGCTCAGCTTAGTTCAGTGASTGATAAAATTACCAAATGTCAGCAYTGGATGGTTTGCATTTTGTGGTTATTTTTTTTTTTAATTGGCGTATTTACTTTTATGCATAAGTAAGATAATGGAGAAAATAAGAGATAATGCAGATACCTGTTTATAGAGATGAGAGGTATTTTTTCTTTCCATATAAAGTTTTAGGTCCAAAACATCCGAAGTCTGTAGTTTCTGCTTGCAGTTGCCCTTTTATCCGACTTGATAAATCTGCAGTCTCTATTCTCTTTTAAAAATCTGCATGAGGGATTCCTTCTGTCTTGAACCACTTGTAAAGTATGCAGCCAATTTTGACCTTGTGTAGCTGGTACAAAATTACACTGGAAATAACAAGCTGCAGCAAGCCAGCAGAGGACAGTACAACAAGGCTTCCTGGGAACCTTGGACAGCTTGGTGGAATTTGGAAGATGGTTATGTATTTTTTTTACAGTATTGTTGCAGCGTGAACCTGTTCTTGTTTATGGGAGAAGGAAGTCCTAAATACTGTTTTAAATGCAAATCCATATATTTTGTACCAGTAGGGCTTTGCTTTAGTAATAATGAATCAGTTAGGTTATGCATCTGGCTGTCGTGTGTTCTGTTCCTGAAGTAACACCAAGAAAGTATCTCACCTGTTCTCTGACGTTCTGTTTTACAGTAGTTCTTCCCCTCCCCTTCTCGATTTTTGCTGGGCTGATCTGTGAAATACCAGCCCGTTTTTAGTGTGACAGTGCTGAGACCTTGGCCTTGTCCAGGTTTTACTGTTTTCAGCCCCTTTAGCTCCCCATCTGTAGCAGTTCAGAGCCGCTCGAGCCGGCTGCGGTTCGCTCCGAGCGCCGCTTGCAGTGCGCGGGAGTGGCCGCGCGGGGGCAGCAGGCGGCAGCGCGGGGAGCGCCGGGCGGGGCTGCTTTCCATAACCCGGGCACAAATCAGAGCAGAGCTCAGCCCGACAGTCAWCGTGAAATAATCATTTCAGAAATGCAAAAAAAAAAATAATATCGGAATAAAGCAAATGTGGTTTATTCGCATAATTTATTTCTGAGGTCCCTTATGCTTGGAGTTCTTGCACTTGTTTTTAGTAAGGATAGACATAATAAAGCTGTTTAATTTATTCAGATGCACATGGTTTCTGATCAGACTTCTAGTCTGTCTACTCATTTTTTGATGTGCTCAGGTATTACTGGCACCAGAGGCWGTTCTGTCTGTGTGCTGCATTGTAGGAGGCACCCAAAGTGAATTTAATTCAAAGAATAGTAAAAATCGGTTTGTAAACAAATAAATGTGAACAGCAGTGTTAAGGTTCAGGAAAATTTAGTCTCTTTTGTCACTTGTTGATTTTTCTGAAGTCCTGTAAAAGCTAGGGCAGTCACAAAATCTGGATCTTCTGGGGATTTTTTTCTGGGACRTCAGTGGTAATGCCTACTTCCATTGGCATAGAAAACTCTATGGCTTGTTCTCACATTGGAAGTGGAAACTKACTGTTTGTTTCAGGAAACTGCTTTTTCTTTCCCTAGTCACACAATCTCCTGAAGGACAGTTGTTTGATTTCACCTGATGGTGTGTGATTTTTCACTGTCTTCCTGACAGAGTGGATCCATTTGCTAGGAAATGTTAAGTTTGTGTCCTGGTTAGCTGATGTGGCATGGCCTGTGGTTTCTGTGGTCACAGACACAGCAGCAGCCAATGTTTGGAGTATTTTGTCCCAGGTTTAGTTGCTGGAAATAACAYACTTGATTTCAGGTTAAGGCCAATAGAATTGTCAAAGCAGTCTGAGTTAGGCACCTAACTAAAAATTCTTCTGCAATTATTACCTAAAATCATTAAAACACAGATGTTATCACATTCCTACTGGATCTAGTTAATTTTAAGTGTGAGAAAAAAATATTTCTAATGAATGAGGAGCCCTTTTCATATTATTACCTAAATCAGAAGTGTGGTTAATCTGGTTTGGAAGAAAAATAAACTTAATAATGCCTTAACATATCTTGAAGTGTCTTAATCTTAAATCATATACTAATTGCTTTGTTTTTTTGTTAAATGTGTAGTAGACTACAAATTGACACCATTTCTAACTTTTTTTTTAGGTTCTTGGGGTGTCAATGTTTTAATACCAGAGCAGCAAATAAATCAGTGGTGAAGTCATTTTCTAAGTGGAAGAGGAAGTTTTTCAATACAAAATTGTGGTAGATACAGTGAAATTCTGAACAGATTTTTCTCTAAGGAGAATGACATGCTTTCAAGATCAAGTGCATTGAAGGGGCAGTTTTGTTTGCCTGAAAAAAAAGAGAAATGTAAAGGACAAGTAAACAATTTGAGGATAAGCTACACTTTTTGTTGGGAAAAAAATCAATATTTTATTTATGTGCTATCAGTTTATTTCTGGATCATAAGAAGTATTCCCTCTGAGTTAATCTTAACAGYCTGAGAGGTGTTTGGTACAGATTTGAGCCCCTCTCTATACAT
Organism: Malurus melanocephalus; assembly: GCF_030028575.1. NCBI lineage: Eukaryota > Metazoa > Chordata > Aves > Passeriformes > Maluridae > Malurus > Malurus melanocephalus. The sequence goes on from NW_026623288.1 coordinate 1,512,575, forward strand.
TTGCTGGCTATACTAAATAATCATGAGCTCTGCTGGATTGCTGTTCACATCCATGAACTGAAATGGTAGATGGATTGGTTTTTTTACAGTGATAGAACCAGAAGAGTTGACAGTATTTTCAATTAAACGCAAACTTCAGCAACAGAAGGTTTGTATTAATTAATCATGGAAAAAAAATACRTAAAGAGAATTTTAACAGCTTTTTAATCTAAAACACACTTTTTATTCCAAAAGCTTCATGTTAGCCTTCTCAGAAAGGTCCATAAACTATAAGCTACCAGAACATAACAGATCTCACTCTTGCTTGCCCATTACCAACCCTGAAAGTTTGCTTGTCCTTTAAGAAAAATGTAATGTTGTGAAATTCCTTCCAGTAGTGCCACTGTATTTTGTCTCCAAATAAAAGAAGCTTATTGTAGTATGTTTGCAGAAAAATTCTAAACAAAAATTATACAGCTTATTAGAGTGTGGGAATAGGGATCTAAATTTTAAATAAAATTATATATATATATAAATTGGTGCTGATTTTATAATTGCGCAGTTTGTTTAGTTTTTTCTTACTTTTAAATTCCAACTTAAAATTATGAGGTTTCAGAAATATATTGAAAGTTTAACAATGTTTAAAAATAGAAGAGCATGAGAATTCATGCTTTAAAAATGATTTTTAAATTTGTATTTTATATTGTTTTATCTATCTGTCTTTGCAAGCAGTCTTCAGGTTAAAGATACTTCTAACAGGTTACAGTACATTTCCTCTATATGTAAATTAGATTGGATAATAGAAATTCATAAACAACCCATAATATTCTTTGAAAGCTAAGCTTTAAACTTCATTTTGTGTCCATTCACAAATAAATTAAATTTGGTCTAAAACAGAAAGTGGATCTATGCCATTTTGACATTGACTCATTTTGCAAGGCTTAGGCAGCTAGACATCATTTTAAAGGAAATATTAACTTATATTACATATGTATATTTTTTGTCAGTTGTCTCTCAGTTCTTGAGGTATATTATTTTAATCATTCCATGCCTTAATACGCTTGCAATACAAGAATCTCCCCAAATGGGTGAATACAAAAAGGCTTCCTGTTTTTAGACTCAGAAATTAAACATTCGGCTGTGGTAGCCAAAAACCATAGATTATCTAAAGGAACATGATAAAATATAATTATTTTACTAAATCATGGGGTAACAACAAACTCAAAACTAGATCTGCCTAACTCATTTTACATAAATAAATACTCTCATGTCTAAAAGTACTGCCTATATTGTTTTCCACACCACTGCATTTAATAGAACTGCTGAGAGGACTGTATATATGATTTTAAACTTAAGTTGATTTTTCTTACTCTTGAAGGAGTGTTTCTTTGTGAAAGCAGTTCTTACAGCTTTGTTTTCAACCAGCTAAAAATGTTTTATATATTTACCTTAACCTGTTGTCCTCCACATTCTATTGTCCTAATTGTACTGTTTTCTGATTTGTATTTATGTCTTGAGACAGTAACTTTTTGAATAAAAATAAACCTACAGTATGTTGTATGTTTGATCTTTTTAAATTGGGGTTATGGGAGGACAGTGAAGAAAGGGGTATGAGTAATGCAAATGTTATGTTTATAGAAATCAAAATCTTTTTCCATGTCTTTTAAGTGTTTGTCTCAGAGTTGGGATAATGTATGAAAAACTGCACTGTTTTATATTTGTAATAAATTGTACAAGTTTTTAAAATGTGAATAAAGCACTAATTGGGTAATAATTTAAAGCAGAAAAGTTAATGCAATCATGATTGTTTTAAATATGCTTTGAGATAAACTTGTTAAAAGAATTAGTGTAAATACAGAGTGAGCTTTTGAAGAGGTTAGTACCTGCAAATAAAATTTTTAAAATTTGTATAGAACTTTTACATGCCAAGAAAGCAGTGGTTAATTATTTTTGTGTTACATTTTTTAAAGGTGTATTAATAGCCTTTCTGTTGGTTTCTTTTTCCTAATAACTATTATCTGATTTTACTCAGAATGCTTTTGATTCAGGCATTGGAGATGCTGTACATAGTCCAATGGAAATACCATTAAATGTGTATGCTACTTGCCATTCCTTAAATTTATCATACACCTGGTAAACATTCTGAGCTTAATTGACCAGACAGCAAGGGAATGAGGGGAAAAGCCTAAACATCACTTCCCCTCCTGTTCCCTCAACTACTGAGCACCTCTARCTGGGGATTGAAAACTCCGTTCTGGTACAAGACTTTTTAAAGCAGTAATTTATAAATCTTAGATAATAATTCTAATCCTTGCTAATGTAACTTTAGGAGTTTTGGGTTGGTTTTTTTTTTTTAGTTATTATTATTGGAAATGTTCATTATTCCTGTCTCTGAATCCTGCTGTAAGTTCAATAGTATCTTGTGGAAAATTGTTTTAGTAGGTTCTAAGTTTATAATGCAAGAAAAATACCTTCACTATACAATGTAAAGTCTGTTCTAGTTACACCGTTTTGGTACAAAAGCCTGTAAATGAAAGAAGTTGGAGTTTTGAAGAAAGATATGATAAAAATGTAGAAAAAAGCAAACAATTCAGAGAAAGTAAAGCCTGTCCTCTGGGTTAGCAGAGAAGCCACAGGGAAGGTATTGACACAGAATGAATTTCAAAGGAATAGTCACCACATATTCTGTAAAAAGTATTTCTTGATATTAAACAACCAAAGACAATAAGTAAGACGTTAGTGATGGCTGTTGTTTATTTGTTTGKTTTTTTTCTCCTTTGTTGGTGTGATGCTGATTCCTGTAACACGTTGAGCTCATTAAATCCCCATCTCTAATCTCAGTATAACTAAAAAATCACCTCTTAAAATCTGCYCCTCCATTTTCCCCATAGTTTGCACATACACGTGTAGTGTGGGATTTCAGGACACCAATACAATTAACTTCCTACCCATACTGGATTTTTTGAGCTGCTTTAATTCACAACAATGCTTTGCTGCTTCTTAATCCATAGATACTWCTTATTATATAGTCTGATGAACATCAAGAACTTGTTCATTCTTTGAAGCATTTGTCAAAATTGTCAATTTATGCTCCAGAATTCTTTTGATAAAACACGAACCAGTTGTTTAGAAATATTTTCATTCCGACTTAACTGCTTTAATTTAACATTCTTCAGTCTATTTGTGCTAGACATGTAGCTTATGCCATTGCCTCATTTTTCATAATCCTGTGTAATTTCTGSTRCTGAGATTGTTTAATTTCATGTATRTTTGTTGGCATCYAAAAGGGATCATATTTTTGATGGAGGTGGATGATGACATGTGCTGGGAAAACAAGGTAATGTAGGACAATACTRTTCTATAATAATTCTACTTCAAAAGTCAGAACTCCATGTGAATTGTGCCTGTCATTTTCCTCAGCTAGCCTTCTTTCCTGTATCCCTKCATGTTGCTGAGCTTTCCTGAATCTATTTCTTTGATTAAATCTTAATTTTCATATTTATTTAAAGTTTTTTTATCAGCTAGATGTCGTTACAGCTGTTGTAAATGGCGCCTTCCAGCAAGAGATTCAGTTGCTGCTTTTTGTTGTGGTTTTTTTGTAGCTACTGSCAGGTTTTGTGGATGTAAATCGTAGTGGCAGTACAGTGGTAAGAAGCTGTAACTATGCCCAAGAAAGTGATCCAAAGCATGTTAGAGTGCTTGGATGGCTGGCTGACAGAAAACTTCCCCGTTTTTCAGAGAATATGTACAGTTCTTTAATGTCATCATGCTTCCCAAAACCTGATTGTGTAATTTCTGTTCAGCTTTTCTCAGCAGTTTTTTGATTGGAAAATAAGAGGAAKACTCATCATGTTTTGTGTATATTGCCTGTTTTTGTTGAAAAAAAGCCCTAGTTACCAGTTTTAAAAGTGAAATTTGTGTTCAGCAGATAACAACTTGAATTCTGCACTTTCAGAAAACCTATTTAAAAGAATCTAATAAAATATAAAAGTAATAAAGCCTCTGGAGGCCTAGAACATCTCAAATTAGGAAGGAGATGTGAAGTTGGTAGTTACTTTGTGAAAGCATTCAAGTGATACACCAAGGCTCGGGAAAATGGATGAATGAACTTGAAGAGAGTTTCTCGTTGTTTGAGGTGGGTAATGACAGGTGAGACCAGTGCAAACAGCAGCAGCTTGTTCCCTTTCTGTGGGTACAGCTGGAATGATCAGTCAGAAATTTAACACGGATGGTGTCCTTGTACTCATTCAGTACATTTGCCCTTAAGCTTTTTTCTGTGTCCCTTTGTCCCCAAATCCCTGTAGGATATGTAGGGCCCCGTCTGTGGGATGTGTGAGTGCTGTGCCCTGGTTCCTGCAGCACATGGCAGGGCTGGGCAGGCTCAGGGCTTCAGCTCTGCTCTGATCCCCAGTTGCCCACCCTGGGGTTTGTGTGCTGGAGAGCTGCACCCMTTTGTCATGGCCAGCAGCTCCACATGACACCCATTTCCCACCCCATATGGCCGTCAGGGAAGCCTTGAATTGGCTGCTRCTTTGTGAAAAGCAGTTAAACCACAGTTCTTGAGTGATACATGTACCCAGCTCTTATTATTGTAACCCACTTCTATTCTGTTTTCTTCTTTTCAAACTGCTGTACTCCACCAAAAGCAAAAAGCAAACCACATCCACTTGTTTTTCATATCATGCACAAAAGCACTTAAAGATGTGGCGTATCTTATATTTAGCCTGCWCTTTGTATTGTTCATCTTAAAACACGGAGCTGTCTTTTACGCAACCGTTCTTATGTATCAACTGACAAAACCTGTCTTTCCATTATTTCTGTTGCCAGTTTATAATCTTTAGAATCTTGAAAAGCAGATTTTGGGGGTGTTTTTTTAACTGAAGTCTTCCATTACAGACAAGAATCAAAGTGGTCTGTGAAACCTAGCGTGGATTAGGGAAGTGGCTTTGTCAGTGAAAACAGTATCTTGTCAGTGCCATCCTGTTTGAGGGACTGATGGTGTTACAGTTTAAGGGCTTATTGTGTAAATGCTTGTAACTGAAGAAACCCTGGGATCTGGACTATCAGTCGTTTTCCTTGTTAGGGACCTTTTTTTTCTTGCTCATCTCAATAGCTTGTATGTGGTGAAAGCTTGTTGAAGTGCTCTGAAGTAAAAGAAGCAGATGTTCTATTTAAAGCTGCTTTCATTACAAATTCTTTATTTATTTTTWTAACCTTGCAGTGCTTCATCTTCTGCTTCAGACTGACTTTGAACTGCACAGTTCACTAGCTCACTTGGGTCAGATTCTGACAGAAAAAAGAGGTACCCTGTAAAGCAGAGAGACTGCCAAGGATGCAATTTCAGCTATTTGTGTTGTCTTTTCCCGGGATTTGTGTCAAGTTTAACAAAGAGAATAGGCTGTTTGTGTTTGTTTTGGCACACTACTGATTTATCTCAGATTGTGACAGATTTTGAAGATTTAGACAGGTTAGAGTCGTTGTTTCTTCACATGCTGTTTCTGTAGTTAACAGTGTTATATTTAGGTCACTTGATCTACTAGTAAAGTTCAGTGACGTGTCTTTTAGTTTTTTCTTAATCCCTACTGGCAAGGAAAGTAAGATTTCTTGTTTTCTTTTTGATTTGCTGTTCATCTCTCATTYATTTACCAGGAATGAATCATGTGGAGTGGTCCATGGAGCCAAAGCACAGCACTCAGTGATGTATAACCARAACTGTGGTAACTTGGCAGGATGACTCTTGTGGGTGGGTAACGACTGGTGTTGTAGCAAACACAAACATTCACACATGACAGCTCCAGATCTCGTTTTTACTGGTGTCACTCGCATCTGGAGAGCAAAGATGCTCTGACCAGTCACCACGTAGAGCCCTGGCTGACAGCTTGGCCACCATGTGGTTCCTGCTCAGCCTCTGCGTCCTGGGTGGTGTCAGACATGTGGAGTGCCCATCTTCTCTGAAAGGGCAGTTAATTATTATTAATTATCATTCCTATTATCACCGAACTGCCAGCAGCCTTCCCAGTCTTGTAACCCTGGGTCAGCCACYTTCTGACTCCCCAAATTCATTTTAAATTGCCCATGTGGTCAGCCTGAGCCAGGAAATGCAGTCATGTCTCACCTACCTGCAGAGTGAGATAATTAATTTTTTTTTCAGGAACATGTTGGAAATAAACCAGCTTGATTTTGGGTCAAGGCTTTCAAGACGTGTTTTAGAATAAAAGTACACATCTGATGCATCACACTCCTTATCCCTGTAGGACACTGTGGGGACCCTTCTTCACATTGAACGGGGTGATTATTTTCTGAATTTCAGAGCAATGGTTCTTTCTTGTGATGAGGGACTTTTMCAGTTCAATTTTAAGATAAAGGAGGGTGCATGTTACAGGAATTTGGACTGAATGAGCCTTGTTTTGTCTCAGATACATAGCATTAAATTAACTGATGTTCGTGGTACAGCTGATCATAAAGAATTCTGCTTCCAGAGAACAAATCTGGCAATTACACAATGTAAAAGCTCAAGTTAGTAGTAGAGGCAGTTCAGATCAGTATATTTTATAAGTGAAGCCTTGTAGCTTTTACAAAGTCAAAGCATTAATTCTGTTTTCATTCTAGTACTATAGCACTTAGGGGTGAGATTTCCCTGGCTTTGTATGAGACTCRGCTCTGGGTAGATAATTCGTGGTAACTTATTCATTGAATTTGGCCTCTTTGATTTGTTCAAACATTGGCTGTTTTTTTCAGTTATTTCTCTTTCTGTTGTTACTATCCCTGGTGGAGATTCAGGCATTTTTTTTTCTGTCACTCTTCTACAATACAGGGAGTTTTTCTAGTTATCTTTGGTCCCTATTGTATTTTTTAATACATATCATTTTTGGACAGCCAAGGCTTTTTAATGCTGTTTCAGTATAGTTCTTGACACCTAACACATTACCAAGTGAAGATAACCTTCATATTGGCAGACAACTTGAGACTTCTATGACAGCTCCTAGTCCCCAACCAGGAGAAATTGCAACCAGATTGGAGAAAAGTTRCAGGTAATTTTTTATGACATCCAAAATGTTGTGAAAGCAACAAAATGTTTGTTACTGTATCCAAACCGGACATAATTTTTAGTGAGACTGTAGAGYCATAGGATGGGAAAAGGGTTCTGTGCAGGTCCCAGTTGAGCATCCTGTGCCACAGTTGCTGTCCTCATGACTTGGCCCAGCCTGAGGAGCCTGACCCCGGTGCTGGGGGCTGYCCTGTGTCCAGCTGGCACAGCCTGGTCCCTGCTCTCTCCCTTCCTTCTTGGGACCGGATCTGACCTGATGTCCTGATGGGAATGTTGCTGCCATGCCTGGTTCACTGCTATCTTCCCCCTGGGATAGGGTCTCTTGGGGGCTTTCCACCCCTCCTTTTATTTTTCCTCTATCACTTTGTTCCTGCAGATCTTCACAAACTAAATCTCTACAAGAACATACAAATAAGCAGAACTGTTCTTGTTGCTTTGTGCTAAGAAAAAAATTAATCCCTTTTTCAGAGCAGAGAAACCACAGCAGGGCGAAGATAAAATTGGTTAATGAGACGCTTTCATAGAGAAGAATAACAGCGAAGAAGAAAACAACCTTCTTAAAGGGTGCCTCATGGGTTTTGTGGTGAGAGCAGGGCTGAGGATTCTCCACGGTGTTTTGCAAGTGGTGTCTGGGGAAATCATCTCTCCCTGGTGTCACTGGGTCCCCAGGGTTGTTGCAGGACACTGAAGGGCTGTGGCTGCACAGGGGTCTGGTCCCTGCAGCCTCTGCAGTTTGGAGTGCTGAATGCTCTCCTGCAGCTCTGCAGAGGGTGGGGCTTTACCTGTGTTARTGAAGCAAATGGAAAAGTGCTTCTGGAGTCAACAGGAATTAATCAAATGGGCTGAGTTCTCTGTCTTATGAAAATATTAATATGGAAGGAAAATATTAAATTACAGGAGCCTCTGATAGAAATGAAGGACCCAGCAGAGTAGAAGGATAAACCAGGGGATGTTTGCATGGTTTTAATGGCTGAGAAATTTGAGAGCAGATAGTACTTTTCTGTGATTTACAGATGCTCTGGTTTACGGTTTTGAGTGCTGCAGTGTTGCTGTGGTGAGGACGGCTGTACCTCTCACTGGAAACGGGCCACGTGAGTGATGCTGGGCTCCCTGGAGCCAACTTCAACATTCTTCACTTGCCAGAAATTTGRGGAAGAGAACACTTTTTGTTGAGTCTTAAATGCAGCGTAAATGCAGCTAAATTTATTCTAGCACCCAAAATAGCCCAGCTGTGGATGTTGTGGTGCCTTGCACTGTACAGATAATCTTTATCTCCCCACTGGGTCCTGCAGCAGCCTGAGAGACGCCTGTGCTTGCACAGCTGCAGTGACTCCTGCAGCAGTGGGGTTGTCTCACCGGTGTTCCAGGCATACATGGCCACCAGAAGGGCTCTCTGGATAGGCTCAAACCACAGTAGAAATTCCATATTCTCACTCTGATGTCTCTGGAGAGTTATCTGAGCTTGTTTCAGGTCCACACTTCATTATGGGTCAGTGGGGGTGGATGCTGTCTGCGCTGGTTCTGTTTCCATCAGGGGCCACTCCCCATTTCTCCTGTAGGGCCACTCAAGATAATAGTTGAAGTGGGAGGTTCTCACCACAGTGGGGTGGTCTCTAGCTGGAACCTTTGGAGTATGTTCTCTGTGGATCATCAGCAAGAGAGGTGTATCAATGTCTCCTAGGCTGTTTTCTCTGCTTGAATGTCTTTCCATGTCCTCTCAGTGGCCCTGCAGCTTAAAAAAAAAAAATAAAAATTGTAAGTTTGAGTGTGTTCAGCACGAGTTAGGGATGGCAGTTCCACAGAAGCCAGTCATTCAACTTCACATACTTTCCCCAAATTTCCTTTTAGTCTGTCTTCTGAATGGATTTGTCACAGCTGCAAAGCTTTTCAGCCTGGCAAATACTGATTATTTCCCCCCATTTTGTGGCTGCCTGACCTAGCAGTAGGACAGACTGGCCGTGGTGTCTGGGAGAATCCACCCTCACCTTGGCCTTTAGAGCCACAGACCTTGTGGATACCAGTAAAGCATTAAAGCAGTAACATGAGAACTGCAGGGCTACTGCCAGATAGTTGATGATATAAGATACACAGCTATATCATTTCATTAATAGCAGTTAACTTCATCAGTTCCTTTCAGCCTTGGCTATGAAATTGGTGTCCAGAGTGCTGTCCTTGGCTTTTTACTCCCTGCCTTAAACATTTCTTCTCAAATTGTTGCAATTTCTTAACTCATTCAACATTTGCACAATYTATTTCCAACTTGGCGTAGGAAAAGAAAAAAACACTGTAACTTTTATTTAAAATTTGAATAGTTTTCAACTAGACTTTGACTAAATGTTCAGCTCCTGAGCGGATGTCAGGGCTGAGGTAATGCCARCTCCTGCACCAATTAGGACTAATCAGTGTCATTAAAAAAGGAATTTAGGATCTATCAAACTTGATATGCTTTCCATTAAATAATGAATGTTTCTGTCTCCACCCTCTCTGTGGTAGTTGCAGTCTCCTTGGCTCTGTAGGTGAATTTGTTTTAAGCCAGACTAAAACTTTGCACGTTCATCTTCCCATCAGTGAGGCACTGTTTGAGTGATAAAATGTGTGTTAGGGGAAATGGAAGCAAATCCCTCTTCTTTCTTGAGGAAATGACCACAGAACCTTGTCCAACTTGGTTTTATTTGCCTCCCTTTCGCATTTCATGCAACTGGATCCATTTTATTGCATCTCTTCAGTGCCACTGCAGAGCGTTATGGCCATGGAGCTGAGCTGGTGTTTGCAGGGCACTCACTGGGCATGGAGAACGTTTACTGGAGATGGATTGGGAATGGCTGGTGTTTGCAGGGCTCTGGGCTGGGGAGCCATGGAGGAGCATTCACTGGAGATGGAAGGGAATGGATGGTGTTTGCAGGGCTCTGGGCTGGGGAGCAATGGAGCAGCATTTACTGGATATGGATTGGGAAATGGCTGGTGAGCTGGGGCGGTGTGGGAATGGTGCCCTCCATCTGCAGGGAAACTGGGACCTGGGAGGGGACGGCTCTGTGGGGTGGAAGGGTTTTAAACTGCTCCTCACTGCCCTCCTTGAAACTGCAGGACAGTGCTGGTGCTCTGGAAGGGCTCGTGTTGGAAGGGCCCTGCAGAGATGAGTTCCCAACACCCCGTGACATCAAATTCCATGTGTTGAGCGGGGCCGTTCCCCACAGCAGGACAGTGAAGCAGGGATGGGCCAGGGGGGTTGGAACTTCTGTGAACAYTTTCCTGGGCTGTCTCTGGGGCCACATGTCCTGTGTTATCCATCTCACAGCAGTTCCTGGAKGGGCAGGGTGATGTGAACACCCAGGGACTCGTGGGGGAGAGGGAGGGTGCTGACTCTGCCGGTGATCTCAGCTGCTCCATTCACTGCGCTGGGGAATTTCAGCAATAACGGGATCCTGTCACTGCAACTGCTCGACAGAAGGCTGAGCTGTGGGCATGGCTGAGGTGTCTGATGTACAYACTTCTCCAGTGCCAGGCCGCTGTCCAAGCCATTGAACAGATTTTCTSAAATCATTACAGTGTCTTTCTGTAGTGGTGAAGTCTGTGATTCCCTGCAAGGCTGCTGCAGGCCACATGGAGGCTCCTGTCTGAATTGTCATTTCCTAATGATTTCCTTCACTCTGTCACAAAAGACCACCTTCTACAACTTTTAAAAGTTCATGTGCAAATTAAAATCAGAATTTCACTTGAACAAGTTCTGCATGCATCTGAATAGCACAGCGTCCTCTAGCTGAGCAGAGCGCAGAAGTTGAAATTTAGGGTTTATTTCACAATATCTGGGCACATCCTTGAGCAGGATCCAATAGTGGCACTGAGTGCTCTGCACGGACAGGAGAGATGTGACAGCCCTGTCCATTCCCAATTTCTGGGAGCCCGGCAGCTCAGGGATGTGCCAGAGCTCACAGCCTCGGGACAGACGGGCAGGGATGGACAGAGCCAAGGGCTTGGATCGTTTGGGAGCCTTGGGACTCCTTTGTGCTGATCCTTGGCCACACGGCGGAGCTCTGTGTTCATCTTGCGTCCATAAATGAGGGTGGGGAGAGCCGTGGGTGGCACAGGGCACCCACCCGAAAAGCCGGCCTGAGAGGAGCTGTAACCGCGGGCGAGCTGTGGGCGGGCACGGGGAGCTGGAGGCGCTTTTGGCACTGAGCTTAGGGGGACAGATGAGACAGGATAGGAGGAGGGATGGGAATCAAATGAGATATAGGTTAGGAAATGAAAAAAATACCGCAAGACACGGGAAAACGGGGAAATTTGTTAGTACCAGTCAAGCTGGTTATTTGTCGGTGAGGTGGACCCACGCATGTCCCGGGAAAAGAAACCATTAAGGAAAATGGAGCTGCCAGCAAGGAGAGAGAGATGTGATTGAGGAGGAAACTGCTGGTGCTGCTCGAGAAACCCGGGCTTTGAAGGAAACTTTAGAGCTGGGTGGAAAATCTGAAGTCACTGAAATGGAAAGGAAGTCAGGGGGGCACGGAAGGCAGAAAGCTCTGCCTCAACCTTCGGGGTGTGCCGAGCTGGCACAGCCCTGCTCAGGCAGGTGAGGCAGAAAAAGCAGCTCCTGCCCCATCACAAAGGGCCCCTTTGGTGGGACACTGACCCTGTCCTGCTTTCCATGCCCCAGACCTGCTTGTGAATGCTGCCCCATCCTGGCACAGGGCCCTGCTGKCCTCTGAGAGAAGTCTGCAAAGGTTTTGTGACCTTTCTTTAGGTTTAGGAAGGAGGAAAAAAAAAAAAAAAAGTGGATTTTAAAAAAAATGCTTTGTCCTTGCTCTGGGGTTCTGCAGCCTTTCAGGCACCTGAGTAAATGTTTGTTCTGATGAACTGCTCACGCTGCATCTCTGCGGTCAGACTGAAGCGGTTTGTGCTGGGTCACTAATAAAAAAATAGATATTTGCATTTCTGTTCCAAAYTGTGTTCAAAGCACCAGGCACGAGCGATGGCACTCAGTGAGTGATTACTGCGTTTCATTGCTTGGCCTGTGACTCCCGTCTGTCTGCTGCTTTGATGCCAGATCTCCAAAAAACTCACCCGGGGATGGGTTTTTAAATGTGCATCGTCTAATTCAAGTACAAAGCAGATGAACAGTCTTATAAATGTGATCAGTCGCTCAGGTGCTTAAGTTTAAAGCACTGTCTCTTTGAAAATCCAAATACCTGTTCATCTTCAATCAGAGCTGCTGGGTTTTTTCCCAATTTATTTATTTTTAATATCCAGCTACTATTATGGCAGGACTCCACTCTTCAATGCCAKGGGGAAAACCTGTGCAGCCTTGCCGGCAAGAATGTCTTGGGAAATGATGTGATTTGTGTTTGTGCACGAGCAGTGACAGGATTGAAGTGTAAATAAGGGTTCAGGCTGTGTAAATCTGCACTGCACGAGGTGCTGCTGGTGGTAAATCCCCGTGTCCCAGAGGGAGGAGGCGGCAGGAGCCTGTCTGGGCTCTGGCTCTGCAGAGCTGGGGGTGAGGGAGGAAGCAGCGAATTCCCCACCCSAGGTGAGACCTTGGGCGCTTTGCAGTTGTGGGGTTTGAGCCCAGGATGTGCTCTACAGCCATGCCTTGTGCCCCTGGGACATGGAGGGGGCTTTCCTGTATTCCCCTAAATGGGCTGTGTTTGCTGGCACAGGGGAAGTCCTGAAATGGCCCCAAAGAGCCCTGCAGTGGGAGGGAGCTGCTGTCCCTGGGAAAGGCCCCAAACTCCTTTCAGCTCACACTCAGAGGGGCTGGAGGAGTGGGCTCCTGCTCCCTCAGCAGCTGCATCTGGGGAGAGCCAGCTTTGAATCCAGGAGGAATTTTGCTAGGGAAGAAAGGAGGCCAGTTCCARAAAGGAGAGGTCAGGTGCTGGGCACAGGTTTGGCCTCTGCAGCTGAGGCTGTTTCCAGAGAAAATGGGTATTTATAGAAGAGCCCAGAAATAGCAGTGTGGTGTGTGCGGTGCTGCGAGCCCCTTGTTCCCTGCCAAGGCATTTGGGGTGCCTTAGCCATTTMAAATGTTTTAGGCACAGAGCAGCATCAGCTGCCCCCAAAGCTTGCACAGAAGAGTGCATTAATGCACATTCTGGGCCAGGTGGGAACGCCCCTGTGTCACCCCTGCAGGGTGACTGGGTTTGACACTGTCCTTTGCAACACTGTGGATTAGTTACATCATCCCTGGTGTAGGGTCTGGGACCCCTTTSGGGGGTCTTTGGACCCTGACAGCCCCTGGACTGTCCATGGGGATCAGCCTGTCCCGGGGTGCAGGGCCCCACAGCCGATCTCCTTTGCACAGCAGAGCACGGGCGTTTCTGTGCCTCTGACCACTGGCACAGCCAAATCCTCTATTCCCCTGCCCCATTTGGTGTGAGGGTCTGTGCTGGCCTGGCAGCTGACAGCCCTGGGGGACGGGCCCTACCCTAAAGGTGCTAAGCCTGATCCCTCTGTGAACGTGTTCCAGTTCTGAGCTGTTCGTATCTCATCTCTGATCAGTGAGCAGTGTAACCAGGGTCCCATTCAGGGKTTTGCTGCCTTTCTCTGCAGCCTTTCTATAGTTCTGCTATAATATGCAGAAGGTCCTTCATGAAAATGTTGAAGTCATAAACTGTAACATTTCAGTCTGTGACAGAGCTTCATCCACCCTTCCCAGCAGAGCTGGTGCAAATTCCATGTGATCGGTGTCATTTGAGGGCTGGGGGGGGCAGCAGAGCTTTTGGAAGCTATAAAATAACTGTGCTTAACAACGGTTTAAAAGTAACTCCATTTCCTTCCTGCAGGTGAGAGTTGGACCTTTCCTCCCCCTGGAGCACTGCTGGGGCTCGGGCAGGTGGAGCAGGGCGCTGCTCCCTGCAGCTGCAAAGAGACAATGAAATGGAATGAAAATTGGGGTTTTCCCAATAAGAACGGGAACTCAGCTTTGTGTTCCTGCAGGAAAGGGGGGTCTGTTTTTGGGGGTAGAAAAGGCCAAGTCCACATTGTAGGATCCAGGTGGAAGCATTGTTTTCCTATAAGACAGCAGGATTAAGGGCCTGCTGTTGCCTGTGTTGGCTGCTCTTGGTTTATCCCGTGGAAAAACCCCAGAGCCTTGCTGTGTGACCCTGGGTTTTTATAGGAAAATACCAATATGTGCTGTTAGACAGAAGCACCAGCCCAAGCACGGCTCATTTAAGACAGGTTCTTTCCAGTGCTTAAACSAAACAACTGAAAAAACACAGCAAAGGTAAAACCTTCYAGCTGGGGGTTTGCATGAGCAAGCKGGGCTTTCTATGAGAAATGCTCTCTGTGGTCTCTTTTATTAATTTGTCAGTGGTCCCTGTGTGAAATGGGAATCCCCACATCACACATGCTCCTGTCCAGTGTAAGCAGCTTTTCCTCAAGGAGCAGAGATGGCCTGCCCTGTGTAAATGTGGRAAATGTGACCATCATTGAGCAGTTTGGTGTCTCAGGGACTGGAGGTTTTGCCCCATGGCATTTGTTGTGGTGTTGCTCTTTCACATGCACACAGGAGAGGGAGATGCCAGAAATCAGAACTGAGCTGTAAAGCTCATTTGAAAATTATGAATAAATAATGARGAATAAATAATCCTGACCCAAAAACGAGCTGTGCCCATCTCCCCCTGGGCACATCCCTCCATTTGGAGGGCTCCACTGTAAAGTCTGTGTCCCCTCATCTCCTCTTTAATGTTTATGCCCAGACTGCAGAGGTTGGAAATACTTCCAATCAATAAAATAGTTTGACGAAACCAATCAATAAAACATTATAAAAAGCAGTTGAAGAGGGAGGAGAGATCCATTGGCTGTAAAGCTCCACTGCTGTGTGCAGGCTCTGCAGACAAGGAGCATGAGTTGCTGCTGCTTTCCAAAATCCAACTTTCCTTAGGGGTGAGGAATAGGAGCATTGAGCATCCCCAGCTGCTGATGGGCTCTGATGGCAGCAGTGGGGCATCCAGGCTCTCATCTGAGAACCAAATCCCCCAGCAAAACTTCTTGGTTGTGGTGGAGAACAAACTGTGCAGAGGGTGATGGTCTCCAAAGCATCCCTGTGCCTCAGCACCTTCCTGCTGCCGTGGGCTGGGGGTGGCAGGGCAGGGCAAAGCTGCTGGGGGGTCTGGGGGCTGCTTGGACCAAGGGAGAGGTGCTGGGGTGTCAGGACAGCAGCAGGGAGCCTGTGCTGGGGCCAGGCAGTGAGGCCAGCCTGGTGAGAGGAGTGCTGAGAGCTGTGGGTAACCAGGGRATGGTCCATGGCAAGAGCATAAAGCCATTCTGTGGGATCTGCCTAACCTTCCCATCCTTTTAACCTGGAGCAAGTGGCAAAAATACCTTGGAKGCCCAAAGCAGGGAAGATCAGAGTGCTCTGCAGACCCTGTGTGATCACTGAAGCCACAGACATTGTTTTTCTATTGTTTAACTAAAGCCCAGGAAATGTAAAACTGTGATGGTGTAAAACTGATGGTATAAAAGTGTGATGGTGTAAAACTGATGGTATAAAAGTGTGATGGTGTAAAACTGATGGTTCTGCAAGGAGGAAGCAGTAGCACAGATCATTTCCTCGGCACAGGCAATCGCAGGTGTTTGTGGGTTCTGGGTAAGGCAGCAGCACTCAGTGTGACCCCTGGGCCATCCCTGTGCCCTGCTCACCCTGGACAGCCAGCCCAGTGATGTGTGTGCTGCCAGGAACAGCACCCCAAGGGTTAAAGATGTCACCCTGCTGTCACTCTTGGAGGATGGACAGAATTGAATCCAGCAGCTCAAAGCCRGGTGCCCCTGAGCTGGGGGAGAGCTGGTGAGAGGTACTGGGGGAGGGATTGGGGAGCTGAGGGCTCTGGGGACCTGCAGGTCCTGGAAGGGCACATGAGGAGGTGAAACACAAAACCAGGYACCAACTGTGCTGTCCTGAGATGGTGCTGGGTGCTGCAGGAGCAGCAGCCTGGCTGTGCAGCCGCTGACCGCATCCTCTGTCGAGTTCTGAGATCAGATCAGCTCAGCCACCGCTGACTTCCGAGCAGCTCCCACACATCCCCCCTTGCTTCAGCCACATTTGCTGTGACTGATTTTCCCAGGGGCTATTCTGGTCCAGAAAACCATCTGAACTTTGTGAAAGAAYAATTCTTTCTTCCCTGTGTGGATGGTGGTRGGGCCCTGGAACAGGTTCTCCAGAGAAGCTGTGRYTGCCCCATSCCTGGMAGTGTCCAAGGCCAGGTTGGATGGGGCTCTGAGCACCCTGGGATAGTGGAATGTGCCCCTATCCTTGTTGGAACAAGATGATTTCTGAGGTGTGAATTCTAAGAACTGGGGCTGAGTTCTGCCGCCCCGCTGAGCCCTGGTTAAGGTGTGGGGCTGCTGCCCTTGGGGACAGGCAGGGTTTGGGCTGTGGGCTCTCAGGGGTGGAGGGAGGCAGCTGCTCTGCCTTTCTTTATCCCCAGGATCCTGTGCAGGGTGCCCAGTGCTGCTCAGACACCAGCAAAGGGCCTGGAGAAGGCTGCACTGGAACCTGCCTCCATCCCTGTGGGAATCACGGGAGTCTCCTGGCAGTGGGAGTGCCTGGCCTGGCTCAGTGCTCCCCCTGCATTAAAGCTCCTGGCGTCAGGGATGTGTATTTATGTCACCGTGGCAGAGCTGGCAGTGCTTGGCTTCCACGGGAACATTGTAAATATCAGCCTTTCCCTGTCATCCACACTCATCTTGATTTTAGAGCACTTGGTGGTACCTGGAGTATTCAGCAGCACCCGCTCTGACTAATGGTTACAGAAGCACATCAGATAGAAAGATTAGCAGCTCAGCTGTCTGATTAATATGTAAATGTACCCRGTTATGTGTGAGGGCTCTTAATGAAGTAGCTCACACTTCTGCCTCTCTATATCAAAGGTGATTGATGGAAAAGTACTTCAGGTGCCTGCTCGAAAGTGTAAAAGTTGTTTTTGTCTACATCTTGCCTTCAAAAAATGTCTGTAGACCTAGGGCTGAGATTTCCTAAGGGAGGGAAACCAACCCAGCCTGAGTTTAATCTCAACTAATCCAAATTGYTGGCCACGCTCCTGCAGTATCTGTAAATTCTCAGATAGCAATAATCCATCAGGATCTTGTATAACAATCCACACAGTGTCTTAAATAAACCTTCCTTTTGGCTGTAGCCTGCAGCTGACACCTCCTGTAAATTATTTGGTGATATTTTGTACGAAGGGCTGGAGGCCAAAAGGGATGTTGTGGTGAAGGCAGAGCTCAGCCCCGTGGAAGATGTTCCTGAGATGGAACACCCAGCTCATCCCAGCCCCAATCCCAGATCCTTCTGAGCAGGGAAATCCAGTGAAAATCCCAAGTCATCGGTGGATTTGTGGGGTTTCCCTGCTGGAGAAGGAGTGGCACCTCAAAAACCCTAAAACCACTGTGTGCATTTCACTGTCACTGCAGAATAAAGCCCATTCTGCTGAACCTGGTGTGGAGTGGGGATTTTGCGGTGAAATCTGGGGAGGTGCTGCAGGAGGAGCTGTGTGTAATGCCCGCCCCAGGATGGGCTGTGAGGATCTCGCTGCTGCAGGATCTCCACACAGGTTATGTRCACAGGATGCTCCAACCCTGCTGCAGCTCCCCTGCTGCATCCCTCTCACTCCTGCAGGAACCTGGGGGCTCAGAGCACACGTTTTTCACCTCCTCTCCAGTCTGTGGGGAGCCCCAGCCTGYTCCCAGCCCAGCAGCTCTCCCTAGAACGTGTCTTGTGTTGTTCTCCCTTTGTCAGGTGTCTCAGAGCTGGCTGAGGCTGCAATTGCTTTGTCTAAAATTTTCCATGCCTCTAGCCAGGTCTTTTTTTTGGTGCTGATTTTAAATAGTCAGACCTTCTGTGAGAGCAGTGTGAAGTTTCCTTACAAAAGGTATTTGCTGATGTTCTCTCCATGAGCAGAAATGTCACCGTGGCCAGCAGGCAAGGGAAGAAGGAGAGACAGAGCAGGAAGGTCTCAATGCCTCCAGCAGCCACACAAAACACTCCACACGCTGGCCATTCCCTGGTTTCAGCTCTGGGGAGGAGCATTTGGGAYTCAGGTCCCCTTCAGGAGAGCCCTGCAGAAGGTGTGAGGGCAGCAGGGTGAGCCCTGACCCCATCTGGACATTTCTCCATGAATAAACACTGCTGCTGCCTCTGAGGTTCTTTTCTACMTTTATTGACAATCGCTCTCATAATTTTTTCCCCCAACTGCAGCAACCTGGATGCACACTCTGGCATATTTAAATGTTGCTTCTTATTTCCTTCCAGTTCCTCTGATGCAGGAGAATCAGCTCCTTGCAAGCACTGGTTCAGATAATGGTTTATTGTATTCCTGATGACAAATTGGTTTACGATAATTATTAGGCTGATGTTTAAAGCTTTCAGTGTAAATCAATGCAATTAAAAATAAAATAATACTCCATAATTCATACAGAGAAAGATCTCTGTCTACGGTTAATGTTTCAGAAGAAAATGTTATATGAGCATTGTTCAGTCCCTGTGACAGCWGAGTCCAGCTGATGGTGCTGGGCTGGGACTGTGACACTGCTTTGTGTTTCATGGCCATGATCCTCCTGCTGTGAGTTCCCTGCTCTGCCTTCTCCTCCCACCCTTCCTTGGAAGGTAGGTAGGAGAGCAAATCAAAGSACATTTGTTTGTGTTCYCTGKGAGCTGRTCTGTTCTTCACATGGAAGATGTTWGATGGTCCACAAAGTACACAATAATAATCAAAAAGCTTTGATCTCCCAGGAAAAACACGGGCAAGGACAGAGCCCTCCCTGACAGCCCGAGGAAAGGGCCTGGTCCATCACCCTGAGGTGATGAGTGCTGTTTGCACAGGGTGGGGACACCCAGAGTGGGGTATTTGTTCCTTCTGAGATGATTTGGGGTCACACCTCCCCTTTCRAGTCCCTGCCCTGTCCCACCTCAGCCCCCAGCAGCAGGATGAGTTCTCTGGACTGGGAGGGAAGGACCACGGCTGCTTTGGAAGAATGGGTTCTGACTTTTGTGGCAAAACTATTAATAGATTTTAACCCAATAACTGCTTGGTGGGTTTGAAATGTAAATGTTCTCAGTGTAGAGTGAAGGAAAACTGCAGAAAAGTGTGTCACTTCTGGGTCACTCCTTTACAAAATGATATTGTAGCTCACAGACCTCATATCTATATACACACTTACATTTTTATATATGTAGATAATTATATATTTTAATATATTATATTTTACATATATATATATTAAAATATTCATTTAGTATATTCATTCTGTGAATATGTAACAGGTTRCTCATATTTAACAATTACTAGCAACACAGATCACAGATGTGTGGAGAGTGTCCAAAATTCCCACAGTTCAGTTCTATCTTAAAGCTTCAAATAATTTGATTCTACATTATAAAAACAGGCCTAAAGTTGTTCAAGAGACATCCAGACATAAAGCCACGTTTCTTAATCTGACAGTGCTTTAAAATGTGGCCACTGTGCAGATGATTATCAACCTCTGTGTCCCAATGTTGTGGGTGTGCATTGCAAAGTCCTAAAGCAACTTCATGATGAGTTCAGCTCCGTGCAGTGATTTGCATTCAGCCCTTTACAGCTATATCTGTGTCTTTCATGGTGGATTTTYCCCCTTTTTCAATTCTAAACCAATTTAAAGCCTTTCAAGGCAGTGAGTGTACACCTGATGTGCCGTTTCCAAGCTGCAGTTGATGCTGTCTCGCACAGCATCAGTTCCAGCCCCGAGGCAGGAGGAGGGCAGCCTGATGAGCAGGAATGGAGCTGTTTAATTAGGGACAGCTCCTCACAGAGCTGCCAGCAGGAGCCAGAGGCATCTCCAGCCCCAGACACCCCAGAGGGCATGGGCAGAGCTGGCCCCTGTTCCAYRMACAGGGCAGGGACCCTCYGAGTGGGGAGAGCAGGAGAGCAGCKGGCACAGGCTCCCAGCCCMTCACCAGCACTCCAGGGGTGGATTTGCCCCATCAACCTCCAAACTCCGGGATTTTTGAACGAGGGCTCACCCCRAGCACAGTTTTGTTCTGGGGACCCTAAGGATTGTGTGTAGCACTGTGTAGGGTAAGAGATAAAAACCCCACCTTTGATAAAAAATCCCACTCAAGTTTCCCTTCCTGCAGGAGAGCACGGCTTGTTTTTGTGCTGCAAATCCCTCTGKGTTTAAGGAAGGCTTTCTGATGGTCCTGGTGAGGCCTGCTTGCTCCAAAACACCCGGGATGCCAAAGCTGTCACTCGGGAGGGAGGATGGACGACCGCAAACTTTCTGTGTTCACCAAAACCAGAGAAAAATTATCAAGCAAGAATGTATGCCCGCAATGGTCTTTGAGGTGTTTTTCAAGGGCAGAAGTGAAACTGCACGCCCTGTGACAGACATAAACCATCACCAAACACGTTCCTGTGTGTCAGGAGAGGTGTGCAGTGGGTTTTTTTTTTTTGTCTTTTCCACTCCTTTCGTCCCTGWCCCTGGCCTGGCAAGCAGGACAAAGCTTCTCAAAACGCTTCTGGGACACACACAAGTGAGACAAATGCTTTTGGGAGACTCTGGGGGAAGTGAAAGAAAAGATTAGGAGAGAGGCAGATAAAACTGGAAGCAGCAGCACGTGATGGGTTTATTTGCATATCATTTTGCATTCGTGAGAACAATCATAACCCACTTATAGGAGGATGACATCAAGCAAATGACATGTCAGCAAATCACTTTTAAAGCCTTTCATTTTGTTTCCAAAAGAAGTTCTCTGCAGTTATTTTCCTTTTTAATCTAGGTCCATCCAATCTGTTTACTGGGATTTATGGACTGAAATTTGGAATAGCTTTGTTTTATCTGTCGTGCCAAAMCCCATATAAATAAACACAGCCTTGTTAAGGGGGACTGGAAACWGCGGGGTTAAGGGATAATGATGGGAAATGTGTCTGAATGGGGGATGGGGGCATGGTCAGATACCCGCAGCTTCGTGGGGTGGGGCCAGTCTTTAATTATCTGGTTTAATCACACAGAACCCCTGCCACTGGGAGAAACCAGTCCCTGATCCCTTCCCTTCAAACATTTTCCTGCCTAATTCTGGTTCCAAAACTTTTCTATATTCGAGAAAATGGGGCTTCCTTTCATATGGGAAGGAAAATGATAYAAGCACAGCTCAGTGGTTTTCAGAATATATTGAGAAGAAAAGGCATTTATTTGGTCAGGTACCAGCTGAGCCCTGCAGAAAAGATCTTTTGATAATGCAGAAAAGCCACTGATAATGCAGAAAAGGCACTTGATCCTTGCAGAAACGTTCAATAAATGTGTCATGTTTGGGAGAAACCACTTTCAGCTGTGGTCATGCTACAGGATGGAGTGTCCCACGGTGACCCTGGGTGTGCGGTGTAGCACGGCCACCACTGGTCACTGCTACTGGTCACTGGAACTGGTCACTGGTAGTGTCACTGGTACTGGTCACTGGTACTGGTCACTGGTAGTGGTCACTGGTAGTGGTCATTGGTACTGGTCACTGGTACTGGTCACTGGTAGTGGCCACACCACTCTCAGAAGTGGCCGTGCTGCTTGTCAGCAGTGCTGGAGCCATCACAGATGGGCAGCAGTAAAAGCAGGACTGAGGCCAGCCCAGCTTGACACCAGACCTGAGCACCCACGGAACAGCACAGGGAAGGGTGTGACTAATGAGGGATGGGGAGCTATTCTGAGTTACTCCATCCACTGCAGGGTTACAGGAAAGAACTTCATATCTTTTTAATGAGRTTGCAAATTAGACTGCTAAAGGTAATAATGTTGTAATTTACGGGGATATTTGATTCTTCAAAACTGTTGATTAAGGAATTAGAATGATACAAAATTAATGTAGTCCATACTGAGTGGATTTCAAGGCAAGGGATTTACAGAGCTGCAAACAGGGGTTGCAAGGGAGCTGGTGTCTGCTTAGCTCTGGTAGGGTCTTGCTCTGTCACAGTTTAACACTTCTGTCTGTGGTTTTGGGGGGAAAATGAAACAGCCACAGAGGACATTAAATCAGAAAAAAAGGTGAAGAATGAAGTAGTAAGTCACTGAGTCTGAGCGTCTGGGCTTTCTAGCTTGGCACAAATGAACAGTTTTCATTTGTTTGTTTTTTAATGAGGTCAAGCATCAAGCCCTGCATCCTGGAAGTCAGGAGCCAGGCTGTGTTTGCAGGGCCGGGATTGCTGCCCAGACGAGCAGAGAACAGCTGAGAGATTACGGAGAATTAAAGTTCCTCGTCCAGCAGGAATGATTTTGGTGGGGCATTTCAGCACTGCTAAGGAGCCACTCTGTGTGCTGGATGATCCATGAAGATTCCTGAAACAGAACCTGACTGGGTCTGAGACAGGGCCAGTACAGGGGGCCTTTCTGACCTGGTGATCTATGATGTCTCAGATAATTCCCTTTGTGGGTGGATGAAATGTGTGCCAGCTCAGCCCAGGTGTGCCTTGTGTTCCTGATGCCCCTTATTGGAGCCAGGGGCTTGCTCCCACTCCTCGCTGGGGCTTTGTGTGCTCTGGACTCACCAGTGAGTACAGAGGCAGGGAAAGAGGGATTCAGGTGATATATTCTACATTTCCTCTCTGCTGCTGCCTTTTGCTCCTCTGTAGCTGCTTGCTGAGAGCCAGCTGTAGCCTTCAAGCATTAGAAATATTTAAAAATCATCCCTTTGCTCAGGGGAAAGGTGGCATAGCAAACAACTGCCACGTTCCCCRAGAGATCAATAACACCCTGCAGGAAGCTAAATCGTCCTTTATTAATCTGATGAATTAGCCTGATACAGGGAGGAAGAGATCAACAGCATGGAAAATAAATGCATGCCCTGAGGCAAAGCTTGTCAGCTATGGAAATAGAAGTGTCTTTCCTTTTATCCATAACAAATAATCTTGAAAGTTAGGCTGGGAGACCAAAGTGACTTCTGAGGTTTGTTAGTGCAATGTGGATAGAGAYTCGCTTCTCTCTTTGAAAAGCAATTACACAATCACGCAGAGACAAGCAGTTTCCCTGCTGTGCTGCTGGGTTAGAAAGCTTGAATATCTTCCTCCTTACACTTCAAGAGGGACTGATTCAGCCAAGTACTGRGGTATGTGTTTCAGCACCAGAGTTCCAGGGAACTCAGCTTCAGCCTTGAAGAATCAGGATCTGGGGGAAAGGCGAAATGAAATCTGGCATCAGATTTCTGTCTTCTGTTGAAGAGGGCAAAAAAGAGTTTTAATAAGGAAAAAAAAAAAATCATCACCCCTGACCAGCTACCCTGAAGAGACAACCCTGGCCCTGGGTTTTTCCCTTGCCCTCATGGGAACAAGTCACACACTGCCAAGAACTGCTGTGGCTTTCTCCCTATAAATGATGTGATCCAGCCATTCCTTATAAAATGTTATCAGCTTTTTGAAAATCTCCACAATACCTTTGGTTGCGTTGATTTGACCGAATCAGGGCTGACTATTGTGAGTTTTCRAAGGACATTCAATTTGCCAGTGTGRGGAGCCTCCTGCAGTGGTTCAGGGACRTGGTTTGGTGGTGGACTTGGCAGTGCTGGGTAAATGGCTGGATGATCTTTGACCCAATGATCTTTGGGTCTTTTCCAATTTAAATAATTCTATGACTCTAYGATTTGTGCCCGTTTCCTTTCACGATGGGGTGCAGCATCACCCAGCCAAGCTCTGCCTGGCCTGCACACCTGCTCATTTCCCAGTAAAATAAGCATGAACGCTCATTCCGCAGCCAGGATGATTGACATGTCAACTCTCATACCACTCAGTGTTTTCACAAGAGTGAGAATTTCAGTTCTCATTTCAAAAGTCTGCATTTCTTGCTTAAACTGTCAGAAACTGCTTGAAGAAATGTTAAGTCAGATTCAGGATTTGAGGGCATGTCAGAATTTGCAAATGGCTGTACATGGCAACCTGAATTGATAGATATGGCTCCAAAATTGCCACTGGGGGCAATTTTTTRAAAATGTACTAAAGTTACTCTGGAAGGTCTTCAAGTGGAAAAGAGCACAAGGATCTTTGTTCATTTTCCTTAGAGAATTAAGRGCTACATTTTCCTCACCAAACTCCACAGCCTGAGTCAAGCCCAAAAACCACTGAGGTCTCTAATTCAATCTTTACAGCTTACTACTATTTTTTATTAGATAGAAAAYACAAATACACTAATAGTCCCTTGCAGTTTTTGGGTCTGTGGAAGCCACAGGATGTTGCCAAAAAGCTAGAGGGGAATTCTGCAGGTGCAAAACCCAATTCAAATGATAAACTACCCCTGGTGTCACGGCTTYGCTCATTTCCCATCCCTATGGGCAAATATGAATTTTTTCTGAACCTTTAATCTACAACACCGAATAAAGTTATGTAAATCTGGTGCAATGAAGAAGGCTTTTAAGCTGTGGTAGGTATATCATGGTTCTCTCCCATTCTGTGAAATTGCTTTACAGCCAGGCCATAATCGCAATGACAGACATGCTTGATTGAGTTTTGTCTCTCTGTTAATCTATGGAGTCATTTGCAGGTGAAAATGAAGAGCTGTGTGTATCTGGGAAACTGGGGATGCACTGAAAAATTATCCTTTTAATTCCGAGCGTGGAGATTCCCTCACGCTATTATAGGAGTGCATTTTAGGATTAGAGTCTTTGGAAGSTTCTCGTTATAACCGTGATTTATTTTTTAGTGGTTTTTCCCCATAAAGTAATATTAGATATTAAGGAGCATATATTTCAGGTGATAGCRAAAAACTGAAGATTAAGGAAAGGTACTGTGAATGCGAGTGCCTGAGAGATGGTGGAGATGACTCATTTCTCTAATGCACAGGGTGAAAGCTTAACTGAACGGGTGAACAGATGAGAGGCAGAGCACAAGTGGTGTTTTATTGTCAGATCCTGAAAAATGTCATTTCAGGCTCTCAGGGGAATTCTGGCCKGGCTCTCGTGTTATGAGTGCAATTTGTAGGTGAAAGGAGCTGATGGTGAGAGGACAGGCGGCCTTTGGCAGTGGGGTGAAGAGAGCCACGCGTTCCTGGCAGGGTGGAATGGCAATGGCACGCACCAAAGTGGCCAGGAAAGCCCTCTGCAGCCTTTGCTGGAGCCAAGGAGAGCTACATCCGAGTGGGGGAAGGTTGTCTTGAGTCTGCGATGGCAGATTTGGTGGGGCTCACCAAATCTGAGTGAGGTTACATCCACCAAGCGCAGCGCTGGAGGGCTTTTGTCCCCTTTTTTGTGCACCAGGGGTGTCTGCAYGGTGCTGCTGGAAGCTGGTGTGGCTGCAGCCATCCTGTGCAGCCCTGGAGCGCTCACAGTGCCCTGTGAGATGGAGATAACAGCCCTTCTTATCTGCACAGCTCCTCTCAGATACCAAGATGATTAAGCGCACGCATTTGTTAAATGTGCCTCAGCACCTCTTATTATTGATGACAAGGATGACTGGGAGCAATGAGTCAAAGTGAAAAATCAAAAGACAAGGTGAGGCRGTGGGGAGAGAGCGACTCCCAGTCACCCAGGCTCTGTCACAGCTCTTGCTGACGGGGCTGATTCCTGCCCAGAAGGGCCCTGGCAACAGCCGGGCTGCAGATGGGCAGAGGTTGTTGTCACTCCTTGTCTAATTGTCACCATTTGAACTGTCTCCCTCTCCTGAGGAGGCTGTCCCTGCACAGGTGACGGTGTGGAGCAGTGCCAGAGCAGGTGTCAAGAGGCTGAAGCAAGGAGGGGGTCACTGGGGAGGACTCGGCCCTCCTTGCACACCCCTGATTGTCCCGTTTCCCTTGGAGAAAGAAGAGGAAGAGTAGACAAAGTGAAACAAAGAGTACCTTGACATATTGAGTCATTTCCATGCCCAAACCTGTGTCCTCAGGCTCCCTGCTGGCTCCCCTCCTCTGCAGGCAATTACACACCCAGTGGGATGCTGACTAATGGGGGATCTGATCATCTTTCTGTGAAAATCAATGGCCAGCCCTCCCAGGTGCTGGACCAGCCTTCTGTGAGGGAAATGCTTCTTGAGAACTAGGAAAGTTGGTGGGAGAAGAAAAAACACCTTAAAAACCCTTGGCTGTGAACAGCATTTAAATTTAGCTTTTCAGGGACTTTTGATCCAATGTAAGTGGAAAATTGTAACCTTTGCTGAAGAGCGTGATTCTGCTCGGCGGGAGGTGGCAGGGTGCTCCGGATCTCGTGGGCTCCAACCCAGAGGGAGGTTTGCTTTTAGGTCTCGTGTTGACTAAGTTCTCCTCTCATCTAGAGAGGGTAGCGTTACTGTAAGGAAGGATATTCATATGATCGTCGCCTTGGGCCCTTCAGAAAAATTGCCACATTTTACATTAAGGGCAACCTTCCTCACATAGTACATCTCWGCAATTAATTGTCTTGACACATGATTAGTACCTAGGGGCAAGGACGGATCGTTCTGTTGATTGGGCAGGGATGCGTTATTAATTGTATAAACTGGCTTCYAGTCAAAGGACACAAACCAGTGGCTGCAGCTGCTGTCGCTGTGGAGCTGATATTTGAGAGAGCACTGGAGATCTGTGGCAGGGCAGTGCCCCTTTGCCATCCCAATATGATTAAGATTCTGTCACTGCAACTCATAAGAAATTAGTCTTTAAACCKGATCCCCCGTGGCACCAGGTCAGTTGGTGTTTCTGGTACCATGCTGCTCCCTCCCATTCCCTCTTGTTTGTTTTCCTTCATTGCCCAGACTGGAATGTGCAGACAGAGGAGTTCAGGCAGCTTCTCCCTGGCAGGGAGCACTGTGGAGTTTTGTACTTGAAAAAGTAACTAGCTGTCCTTGACTCGTTCTGAAACGGTGTGATGTCCCTTTCAGAGTTTTAATTCCATTTTTTCTGCCAGGAAGTAATTTTGAAAGGAAATAAGTTCACGGAGGATGTTACRAGATTTAACAGAAGCAAAACCAAAAAAGTAAAAATAATAGTGATGATCATATTGTGTAATTTCTTCCTTCTGCATCCCATGTAGCTGAAGCAATTTTATAGCTATTGTTACACTGGGCAGGATCTCTTCACAGCATTAATTGCCAGATGAGAGAATGCAATTCAAACCTTACATACTTCACTAAAATGAATCCTAAAGTATTCCAGTGCTGATTACAGGCTCTTCCTAGAAATGAGGATGCTTTGGAGAGGATGCCTGGGCATACAGGAGGCAGCCACAGATGGGGAGGAATGATGGCTCCTTCCACAGCTGAACTTGCACAGGAGAAGCTGCCAGGTGGAGGCCAAAGAAAAGCCCAACAGCCCCAGGTGTGAGGAATGTGTGAGGGGTGATGAGAATGGAGCCAAATATGAAGTTTTTTTTCAGGTGAATGCTGTTCGCTGTGAGCTGTGCATCCCAACATCTGCAGCATCTGCTGGCGGGAGGCAGCTCCAGGCGCTGTGATTTGTTCGTGTTCATTGCTGTTTCATTTCCAGCAGCTCCTGTGCTCATTTCTAAACCTGCCCACCATCTCTGGAGCTGGAGGGGGTGCTGGGTCTCTGGTGGTGCCCAGGGTGGGGAGGACACTCCTGCCCTCAGYCTTGGGGGACCCTGCTGCCCCCAGGTCCTGCCCAGCCACACGACGAGCTGGCTGCCTTCCTGCAGCCTCACACAGTGCTGCCAAAATYCCTCATCCTGACAGCATCACCCTCTGCTCTCATTACTTTAGAAACAGAAATTGTCCATACCAACTTTTTAGAGTGACACCTAAAGGGAAATTACACGCTGTTATTAAGTGCCTCAGGCACCAGCAATCTTTTTTCCTGCCAGCATTGATTCATTAAGCAGCATACGGAAGTGTARCAGTGGCTGGTATTAGCTTATATCTCCCTTGCTAACCAGACTCTAATTTGTCTTCTTCATTTTTATTTCCAGTGTTTTGCGTTGTTGYAATGAAGAACAAATAGCACTGGAGAAAAAGCACCTACAGAACTGTAGGGTTTTGGCTTGTGCATTTCTACCAGGCCCAAGTGGTTCACTGATTGAACTTACATATATTGGAAATTCAAAAAGATAGACTTCTTGGTCTAAAAATTGTCTTGATTGACTTGGGATGCCAAATAGAGAATAAACTCAGGTTTGAGCACATTCAGGAGTTGCAGGTTGTTGTAGCTGGTAATGCACGGAGATGTCCAGGGCCCTAGAAATGTTCTGCAAAGGCATAGGCAGGAAAAATAGATAAACCAGGTAAAGAAAGAAAACAGCCAAAAAAGCCATCATCAGAAATGCTGAACATGATAGGGAAAGGCCCTCAATTGGCAAGAGCAGCTCAGTTTGCTCAGCTGGAGCTCGGCGAGGTGCAGGAGGCTCCTGGGCTGCCTCGTGCTGAAGGCGGCGGTGCCCTGGTTTTCACAGGGCTGTGCAACACTTGTCTTTTACAGTTGATCACCTTTGTGTTCGTGTCAAACCTTGTGGAAACAGAAGCAAAAATAAACTAACAAACACAAACCACACGATKCACAGAGCGAGGTGTGGGACCGCTCAGGGCGCGGTGCGGACGGACAGGCGTTCCCGGTGCAAGGAGGGCTGCACAGCCCAAACTGGCCTGGCCCAGGGTGGATATTGCACCTTGCTGAACATTTTTCTCAGCCATTTGTGCAGGATTTCCTTTGTTTTTGGTTTCTGCTCTCTGTTACACCTGCGCTGATTGTGCAGGAGGGGAAGCGACCAAAAAGCTCATCCAGAGCTTCAATGTCTCAGCCTTTACGCCTTCCGCAGCATGAACACTTCCCCAAATGCCTTTTTATCCTAAAACCAGGCCCTGGGAAGCTCTGGGTTTGTAGCTGGGCTCTGTGGTGCTGCCTCGGGGCTCTCAGTGCCCTGTGCCAAGCGTGGCTGGGTGGTGGCAGTGGCCCCTCTGCCCTCAGAGCTTGGACCCATAACATTTCTTTCCATGACCCATCTGAAGTTACCCCCCTGCTCTGCTTCTGCTCACATCCTGAGTTTTTGAGCACCTTCAGATAATAATGACTTCAGAGCTGCTCCTGAAAAAAACCCTGAGCTTAACACTGCAACAGCAATAAAAATGACACACTAACCTCTAATAAAAGTTAAGTGCCCTGTTAACCAAATACTTCATGTCTCAATTCAATTTAAACCCTACTATGAAAAAATTGTTCCTTTGAAGTGGACAAAAAATATTTTCAACTGGTGATGCATATTTTAAATTAATTCTTAAATTATTATATTAAGACACTAATGGCACTAATGACAAATGAAGAGATGTGTGTGGGTGCTTGGGGCAAAACTAGGGCAGACACATTCTTCAGTGTGAATTAATTGCTGTTATCACCTATTATGTAATCAGCCATCATGTGTTTTAGTATTGTTAATTTGCATGATATTAATATTTATTATTGTTCTGGCCCTCAGAAGAATCTCAGGGCTCTGGGGAGCAAAAGGAACTCTGGCAAACTCCTCATGCTGCAGTGGGAAGGTGTGATGGTATTGCTCCATGTGGGCACAGGTGAGCTCTGTGTCTGAATTTAAAACATCACTGAAACTAAAAYGGAAAGATAATTCTGAGAGCTGGTGGGTTTCCCCAGGTCAGAGCTTCTTGCAGTGTGTCTGGTGCTCTGGGTGTGGATGACCTCCTCTTTTATTTATTTTTGTTGTAGGCAGTAATTTTGTGAGTAGTTTTCTAGGTGAAGCAAAGGTTGAACTCCTGAAGCAAACGTACACGGCATGACCTTTATGTCTCTCAGCCACTGTCAGGCTTCACTGAGTGCTCTGCACCCTGACATTCAGYAAGGCAATAAAGAAATGAAAAGTAYTAATGTAACCTTTATAAAAATGGTTAAAATGATAGTTTAATTTTTAATCTCCCACTATGGTGTTAAAATAAGCTCAATAAACTTTGGYGGTAAATTACATTCAGAATGAATTCAATTTAAATAACATTATGGTTATGATAGTCAGCAAATTATGTCCTAAACTGCTGCTTCAAGAAAAAAAGACACATTTAGGGTKGGACTGTTGACCTTTCCAATTTTTTGATAATACTTGGGCCACTGTTAATTTTTTGGTAGTTGATCTGGAACCTGAGGTCCTTTCTTCTCGCACATCCTGCCATTGTCAGGCAATGAAGAGGATGTTGCAGATTAACACCTTTCAGCAGCCAGGGCAGAGGAGTCTCATGTATTCGAGCTGCAGCATTGTGCTTCATATCATCTTTAGAAAAGATCTGCACAGAAAAAAGGACCAAAAATATTGAAGATGGAAGAAATGAAATGAAAGAATGGTTTAAATAAGGTTATAAAGTTGTTTGACGGTGAAAATAATTTCTCAGCCTTCGTTTAAAGTGACATGGTTTGCAGGGTGATCATTACAGATCGGGCTGTAAAATCAGRCTGAGCTTGTGGCTCTGAGGCTCCTGCTGGGAGCTGAACATGCCATAGTCTCACATATGGAATGTGTGCTGGAAACAAGTGCTGTGTGATGACTGAAGCCTGCATGCCAGATAAAGTTCAGTAGAACTGTATGCACAAGCCTGTGCCTTGCATCTTACATTACAAACTGTTTCTAAAACACTTATTTCTCAGAATTGTTTTACCCAAAATGCTCTCCTTTTGCAGTCTTTTGTGGTGACACAGTGATCTTTATCCATTGCCCTGCATGTCATTTTGAGCTCGGTTTTGTCTGACTGCACAAAACGCAGGAAGGTGAGGGACATGCCCAGCGCTGGTTATTCATGAGAGATATCTCCATTCCACTTGTCCTCTTGCAAAATTAAAYCCTCTCCCATGTAGCCAGCCTTTAATTGCCTGTAGTGCTTAGACAGAGCTTGGAGAGGAACTGTAAAAGGATTTTTTTAGATAGTTAGGACTAGAGACAGCAATGGAGGCTGAGCTGTGCTCACCCTCTCCTGCTCTCTTTTGAGCCTGACTGMATCTCTCAGA
The DNA here is from genome assembly GCF_030028575.1 of Malurus melanocephalus. Taxonomy (NCBI): domain Eukaryota; kingdom Metazoa; phylum Chordata; class Aves; order Passeriformes; family Maluridae; genus Malurus; species Malurus melanocephalus. The sequence goes on from NW_026623288.1 coordinate 1,543,449, forward strand.
GAGGAAGGGAAATGTGGTCTGTGCTGGGGAAGCACCAGGGAGGATGAATCCAGTGAAAAAACTTCACTAATGCCTCCAGTTTAGCAAGAGAGGAGCTACTGCTGGAGGACTGACTTTATTTCTTACAGCTGTTGGGAGGTTTCTGCTCCTTTGAAGCTGAGAGAGCACAGTGAAGGTGTGGGAGGTGATGTTCAGTGCGGGGAAGAGGGAAAGGAGTTTGCACTACCAGGGAAAACGCASCAAAGGGAAGGAGACAAATCCTGCCCGTGGGTGATGAAAGGATAAGTGCACATTACAGACTAGTGGGGCTATATTCTGGAGAAATGGTGATCTCTGCTAGCAGGTGATCAGGACTGCAGAGCTAAAGACTCATTGCATTGTTCCCAGTGCTGCTCTAGGCTTAGGTAATTTCACACTTTCACACTTTCTCTGTGAAGAAATAATCTGCTGAACGCGTTTTACTGTATAATTTCCAATGAATGTAATTTTAAAAGGTTTCAGTAAAACAGCTCTTTACCCCTTGAAGGAAACTGAGAAGTAGGAAGTCAAAAATTAGTGATCTAGTTTCATGTTATTAGATTTCTCCTAATCATGGCAGCAGTGAATATACTGCATTAATAGAGCACCAACTGTGTAGAACAAATGGATTATGACTCTTTTTTTTTTTTATGGTATTGCTATAAACGCTTTGTCCCTACCTAGCTTTGCCATTGGAAGTGAAGAATGACATTTTAACACATGTAAAGAAAGCACATAATCATATCTCCATAAAAATTACTTTTAACTTTTTGTGGCTAATTAGGAACATGGGGACTTTTTAAAGTTGGCTCTTTCTTCTTGAAGATTAAGGCAGTGCTACAGATACTGAATTGGAGGGCGTTTCAAACCTATGGTTATATTGTTACTAGCTGGACCTTAATCAATTTATATACTTATTTATATACTGTTAGGAATGAAAGATAAGATTTGTTCCAGGAGGTAAGACTGATAAAAAAAGGAATGGGCTAAAAATTTGATACTCCACTGATTATCTGACCTCAAATACCTGGGAGTTAACAGTAACAGTTCCACTGGCATGTAGTCTGGACAAGGTTTAGTAAAGCAAAAAGCACATTTTGTTTGTTTTCTTTTATTTTTCAGTGACTGTCCCACCTTTCTGTGAAATGTAACATGCTATCAAGAATTCTCACACTTCTTCCCTTTTTATTAGTTTTTCCTTCTTTTCACTCAATAATTGCTCAATAGTTTTTCAGTTAAAGCATGTACATATTATCACAGAGCATAGAAGTTAGGTTTACTTTACTGAAATTTCTGTAAAAGCAGAGGAAATTTTGGAAAAGTTTTGGAAAAAAAAAAAAAAGATGCCAGGATTATTCTATTGTCTATTAGAAATTTTCGGTGAAAATGTGGCAGGAAGAATAGTAAAGAAAGTGTTTCAACAACACAAGAAGGCAAGTATTTAATGAAGTATTTATGTAAAATCTAACTGAATTAAACTAAAACCAGAATTGTATTTTACTTTAAAGTTTGCAATACAATATCCTGGCGGGGGAAAACCCCTTCCTGTTTGGTGAGGAGCTCTCTGAGGTAGGAAAAGAATTCAGGTCAGAGATTTGTGCCTGTTTTAGCTGTCAAACAAGAGCAGGAAATTGAAGTCAAACACCTCCATTTAGCAGCAACAGGACGATGTGCCTGCTCCAGCCCCCACTGCTTCCTCACCTGGCCCCAGCCAGGTCCCTGAGTGTCCCATTGCCACTGGGTTACCCCAGACCTGGGGTCTCTTTGTAGGACTGGGGTCTCTCTGAGAGTATTTCACTGCACCCTGCTGCTCCAAGATGCTCCTGAGCACATTCATTCCTCTGTATGCAAAGCTCTAATGTTTTTTTTTTTTTGGACAACCCTGAGCGTGCTTATGAATAGTTCATAGTAAAAGCTTCCACGGAGAATATAAAAAGCAATTAAATCTTAATGGCCTGATGTTTACATTTTTTGAACTACAGGTTGGAAAGCCTGAGTGCAAATTGTTCCGACACAGCTAACGTTTTTGCTGTGAGGGGATTTGCGATAAGCACTGAGAAAAAAAAAAATGCATCTAACCAATCTAAACTCTCATTTCTTTATACACATTTTCCTTGTACCACTAAAAGTGAGGGTTTTCAGGGGTATTTTAGGTGACAGTTTGCTCAGTGAGGTGACTGTACCTGCAGATTTAAGGTCCTAGGGAGAGGGGAACTGGTCTCAGCCAGGCAGGGAGGTCAGGATGAAAATGCTGTCCAAGACACCATCCCCATGGGAGTCATGATGGCCACACACAAATAAAACAAGGCTCGAGTACTCAAAATACTTTATTGTTGYTTTTAAGGAGCCAATCCTGCAGGGGCAGCAGCCTCATGGAGGCTTCCACCCAGGCTGGAACTTGGGACCCCTCTACACAGACCTGCTACCAACCTGTTATGGGTATGTGATGCCRAGTCAAGCAGCAGGTGTCATCTCCAAATAAAAATTCCCCTTTGACACAAGGGAGGATGACATTTTTGGTGCTTTTAGCTTTTTCCTGCCCCCACTGGTCATTGCCATCTCAACTTTGGTGTTATCCACAGGCCAAGAGACTCATCAGGGGAAGCAAAGGGGAACGCTTCCCTTTCAGCCTCAAAGACTGTGGGGCTTTGTGCCTGACACGTTCTTATTTATCTTCAAATACAGTAGGAAGCCATGGAATCATAGAGTGGATTCACAGAATRTCCTGAGTTGGAAGGGACCCACAAARATCATCGAGTCMAGTTTCTGGCTTTGCAAGGGACAACCCYAAAAACCACACCACATGTTTGAGAGTGTGGCACAAACCCTTTTGAACTCTGACAGGTTTGTGTCACACACATCTGTCYTTGTGGCTCACCTTGCCCCTGACCTGGAGGATGAGTTTTCCCAGCCACCAGGCATGCCAGCCATGGGGAATGGCTCCTGCAGGCCCTTGCACGAGCTCTCAGAGGGAACCCATCTGCTGCAGACTGAACACAGTGACCCAGAGTTATGCAGATCCTCTGTGTCACCCAAAATCCATCTGCTTGGCTTCTAACCTTTGAAAAACCCACATCTGCCTTAGGGAACGGCCTTAAATGCACAGAGCTGTGACAGTGATACCAGGAGTAAGAGTCTCTCGTGGCATTGTAAATGTTGTTGTCTTGGCCAGCTCAATTTCCTTTGCTCTTTCCTCTTGGTGTGTTTGAGTCTGTGATCAATAGTGAAATTAAAAGGACGTGGGTTTAGTCCTCCCACAGACTTTCACTGTCCTGCTTGGAGATGCCAGATCTGCAGTGTTCTGTGCTTGAATGCTGCATAGTCTGTGCCTAAAGATTGCTGCTCTCCAAAAACCCCACGTTTCCTGTTGTCTGTCGAGAGAAGTTTCAACAGCTCATGCTCTTGTTACACACAGCTCTGCTGTTGATTGGAGCTACTATCATCTTACTGCTAGTGTAGGTCATGAGCAGGTGGTAATGCCTGACATTGAGTCCAATGCAAGCTTTTAGACTTGGGCTGAAGCAAAATGACTCAATTGCAGTCTTTCATCAGTGAGAAAAGGTAATGCTTAATGAGGGCATTTTTCAGGATTGGTCAGAAAAAGAAAAGAAATTTAATACACATAGGTATTTTAAAATACATAAGCTCCACATGCATGTGTGTGTGTGTGTGTATGTGTCTGTATGCATGAACACAATCACTTCTGGGATTTTGTTCTCATTGTTGGGGTTTTTTTGTACAGAAATATAATTTTTCTTATTGCTGAAGTCTGTGATGTAGGCCAGAAAAGCAAGCTGCACCCAAAACACCAAGGCAAAACTTTCTAAGAACATTTAGTACAACCAGAATATGGGTTTATTTTCCCTTATTGAGGTTGTGTCTGGTATGTGAAGCAAGCATTGGATGAGGGCCACAGTGAGTGTGGTCTCTATATAAAGTACTCAGTTCTAGTGTCTGTCTGTCTGTGTGTATTTCTCTGTGCTGAGACCAATATAACATCACCACAACAGCTTTTGAACAATTCATGAAATGAAAAAATCTCTCCTCGGTGCAATCAGAGAATTCATGCTGGGCTGTACTGAACTATCTGTTCTAACAGTTACTTTAAACTTGGTTAATAAACAACCTAAAACTTAATCTCCCCCACYCATATATTTTCCCTTTGTGCTGTTACAGGTAGAGTTATGATTGGAATCTCAAAATATTAGAAACTCTAGCTGGACACAGAAATGTGCACAGAGCACATTTTTATTTTGCCATGAGCGATGTTTGGTTTCAGGGGAAGCAGTTTGTGCATCACCACAAATTGATAGTATGGGATGATGAGGTGAGCATGGTCGTAAAAGAAACCTGGATTATACAATAAACCATCCCCGTTGGGATCAGCTGATACACACTGAATTCTGTATTTATGAACCTTTAGCACAGTGCCATTTGCCTCACCCTACAGCTGTGGACTGGGAAGGAAAGACTTCATTACAGACAGTGGTTCCTAACAGGGGAGCAGGTCAGGATGTGCTGCCAGGGCAGCAGAGACCCCAGTGCTCCTTGTGTGCATCGTTGGTGCCACCAGAAATGTCTGAGCACTGCTGAAATAGAGAGCAGGTGAAATAAAAACACACAGAAGGACTGCAAAAACAACTTTGCCCTGTGAGTTTTCAGAGTTCCCCGAAGCTTATTAGAAAAAGGCAAAACAAAATATTTGAGAGGTGACTTGACTCCAGGGAATAAACACACAGGGAAAAAAATAATGGGTGTCAAAGGGCTTTTTGACTTAACTCTGGAAGGTATAATGAGATCCAGTGCATGGAATCTGGAGCCAGACACATTCAAATTGGAAACATGACCTACATTTTTAATAGTGAGTGTGCTTAGCCATCGGAACAAAGTGCTCACAAAGTGGTGGATTCTCTGCTCCTGATGGCTTCAAATCAAGACTAGGTGCCTTACTGGGAGATAAGCTTTAGTCAAAAATAGTTATTCTTTAGTCRAACACATGTTACAGGGCTCGATATAGAGGTAATTGGGGAAATGTAATGGTCTGTGGCATCCAGGAGGTCAGGCCAGATGGTATAATGATCCCTTCTGGCCTCAAACTCAATGAATCTCAGAATGAATATAAATGCTATCATCTGGATCTGCATTTGAAATAATTGCAGGCAGAGATTAGACACGCAATTGCATATGGCTCGGAATTGATAAACTTTCCTCCCCTCCAGAACAAAAGCCCTTATTTATTCCTAATTACATGGTGCTGTTGTAATTCAGATAAATATCCKTTAGCAACTCGGATGGGATGTCAGCAAATCAATTGTAACTCCCGTGTGTGTGCGGTGTGGAAATCCAGTTTCTAAAGCTTATATTCCACTCCAGACTTGCTCACACAGGAATCTATCCAGGAAGAGCTTCCATRTGGACATTTGCTTCACCCTGAGAATATCCTGATGTGATTTAGCCCTGTCAGCTTTGAAGTTGGTTCAGCTAAATTGTAAAGACATGGAGGTCCTGGGCTTCAAAGCAGCTGGGTGCCTAATGCTGATGACTGCCCCTGCATTGCTGGATTTTACGGGAAAGAGTTGTTGAAAGAGTAATTGCAAAAACTGAAAAGGTTCAAGCTGCTATGAGCAGTTTTGCTTGTGCTGATATTATCACAAACAGCATCTCTGCTTGGCAATGCACCTGCAAAGAGCCCGCTGTTGCACTGCTTCTGGAGAAAGATGATGTACAAAATATTAACTGGCAAAAGAAACCGCATTAAAACACAGATAACTTTTAATATGAATTTCACCCATATTACTGAGCTTTCAATTTTAGTGTTATCTCACTCACAAAGCATTCAAAACAACTGCGCAGGTGAGCAGCGAGGCCATGCAGAGGAAATAATATTGTTAAAGTTCAGTGAAATGTCGTCATTTATGGCATTGTGGGCATTTACCTGTGCTCAGAAGGCAAATGGTGATGAGTTTCATTCATAAAGGTCTSTGACCTTTTGCATTCTCAGTTCCTCTCCAGAATCAATTCTGGTCGATGGCACCAAGCACCCAATTTTCAGGTGATGAGAAAGTTTRTTTTTTCAAGGTCTGAGCACTGTGCAGGAATTCTCACAGTAGCTAATGTGCACCTTGAAGACTGAACATTCTGAGGTAATGAGATTTTCCCCTGGGCTATACATTTAGTTTGAAGGAGGCAAAAGCTTGGATCTGCAACCACCCTCACAGCTACCCAAAGATTTCTGGAGTTTTTATAGATTTATAGAATGATCAAGGTTGGAAAAGACCTTTAAGATCATCAACTCCAACCACCAGCCCCACACCACCACCGTGTTCACCATCACATCATGTCCTCAAGTGCCATGTCTGCACATTTTCTGAACACTTCTGGGAATGGTGAACAGCCTTTCCATGAAAAACTTTTCCTAATATTTAATTTAAAGCTCCCCTGGTGCAACTTGAGGCCATTCCTCTTGTCACTTGTCACTTGGGAGAAGAGCCTGACCCTCCCCTCACTAGACCCTCCTTTCAGGGAGTTATAGAGGAGAGAGAGTCCCCTCCTTTTCTCCAGGCTCAGCACGGGCTGGCCTTTCTCAATATCAACGATGTGTCTGCTCCAGAATATAAATCTGGAATCCACACCGACATTGAAATTCTATTTATTATAACCATTTCCATTTCTCCCCTCTTTTTCCCAAGCAACACACATAGGAGATGGTGACTAACACGGAGGCTGTWTAAATACATGCTTATCTGTGAACTTTAAGCCACGAGTTCTTTGTATTCTCCTTCTGCATTGATGCTCAGAACCTTGCAGCTAATTGCACATTTGTTAATTGTAGCCTGCTTTTCTCAACCTCTTTCATTTCAGCTCAAAAAAGGAAACACGATAATGGTGACTCTGCAGATACTCTAAAATAACCAACGTTTTTCTGAATCTCAGCATTACTTTCTTCTGTGAATAACAAATCTGTCTCTGCAGATRCTATTCTATACAGTTCTGAATATTTTTTCAGATTACACTAAAAATGAAAGTGACATGAAATAGTGAAAATCATATTTAAAGTTAGCTGTGTTTCATAGTGGCATTTTACCAGTTAGATGTTCTGTCAAAAACTTTACAAAAGCTTCTGATTGTGAGGCTGCTTTTTCAGTACTACAGGGATGGCATTTATGGTAATGTTGTATCAGCAAAACTACCAATGCAGGTATTTTGCTTTTTATCTTGCTTTATAGCCCTTTATACAAGGCCTTCCCATAACACTTCTGCAGTAGCATTAATTTCATAAAGGTCCTGAGGGTCGTTCTTATTTTCAGTCAAATAACAATAACCAAGAATTTTAATGATGCTCTTGCWTTAGTGTTGTTATATTCAGAATTGTTATAAAATTCAACAATGTATGAAAATGTCATTGCTAGGGATGAATGAAGCAGCTCATCTGAAAATGAAAATCAGCCCAAATCTTTCAAAAGGTGTTCAAAAAACTTCAGGTAATTTCATTTCTCTCTCCCCACTGGCACTTCTCAGGTACTTCTACAAGTTCCGGTGCCTGAAATATCATCGTAATTGATTTTTYTAGACAAAGGAAGTGCTTAGAGCTAATTATCTAAACTTAAGTACAGCATTTGGTACAGTGCCATGTGGGAAATTATTAGCTAAAAGTGGAGATAAAGACAGAAATCGAAAAGTGAATAAGAATGTGAGGGTAGGAGSAGATCAGTACTGAGGGAAGCTAGTAGGGTTTCTCAAACATCATTCTTRGGCCTAGTAATATTTAACATTTTTTAATAATGATGATCCATAAAAAAATAAGCGTGTGCTAATGGAATTTACCAGTGGCATAAGGGAGGGAGGCGCTGTCACTGCAGAGACAAATAACACTCTCATTTAGAAAGAACTGAGTGACCTTGAGAGTAGGATAAATTAGAAAAAATTCAGAAGGATTTGACTGCCAGTTCATACATCTGGATCTGGGTAATCAGGTTTCTACTCTAGCTACAGGCTCACAGGTAAGAACAGACTAAAGAGGGGAAAACACAGACCATGCAAWGCCAGGTCTGTTCACCAGAGTCATGAAACACCTCTAATGGTGTGAGAGGCACGTGTTAGAAATCAGCCAGATAGTGCACACTGCCCACAAATGCTGCACTTTGCTTTTGGGAGACTGTGGGAAAGGTGATTAGAGTGACCATGGAAAGGGAGAGCCTGCAGTGCAGAGGAATTTGGCAAAATGAACGCTGAGGGAGGCCACTATAAATACTACATGGGCATAAGCTCTAGGAAGAGAAAACATCTATTTAAACTGAAGGACAACATTGGCACAAGAACAAATGAGCATAAATTGGTCATGAATAAATTTAGGATAGGAATTGGAAGCAGGTTTCCAAACAACAGAACAGCAATGTTCTGCAATTGCKTTCCAGTGAGAACAGTGGAAACAACAACAAACCCCAAGCTACTTTTAAGATGGACTTAAATGAGTTTCTGAAAGGGATTATATGATGTTTTTGGCTAAGATAGCAGACAGGTAGACTTGATGACCCAAGAGGTTTATTCAGTCCTATCTGCCTAAGACTGTTTTTCATGACCAAATATTTCAGAGCACTTTTAAGTACTTCCTTTCCTTCATGTATTTTTTAGATAAATTTTTTATAGCATACTGCAGGGACTGCTAGCTGGACTGATTTAGGGAAGGCACAAAACAGTGGTGCCCAAAATATGCTGAACACTCTCCAAACAAAACAAGACAAGCGTGCAGTGTCCTACAGGGCAGTGCTTGGGTGCTTAAAGAAATCCCCATTTTCTGTGCAGGGCAGTGGGCACACAATCCCAGCAGGAGCAGCAGCCCTTCAGCCTCAGTTCTCTCTCATTTGCTCGTGCTCCCAAAAAGTGCTGCTCTATTCTGCAGTTTGCCTTCTCAGCCCCACTGCACGGGTGCAGCAGTGTGAAACAGGATGGCAAACAATGCTTTAGATCCACAAGATTAATGGATGAAATCCGGAGCAGGCAGTGTGGGTCTGACTGGGTGACAAACTGCAGTGGAGGTGGCGTCTTTGGGGACATCCCTGCAGCCTGGCTGGTGTGGCACAGAGCTGGGTTAGAATGTTATGGTTTCTCTCCTCTCAGCTCAGGAAGCCCCTGTGTCCTTTGGTTTGGTTTATCCTGCTTGGTGCCTCAGTGTTCCTGTCCCTTGCTYCCAAACCCAGCATTTCCGTGGCTTCTTAAAAGCTGCAATTCCCCTGCTCAGTGTGGCCATAAAGGGATTTGCATGGAATCCTGGGGCTGAGGTTCAGTAGCTGGAGTTTTATASATTTCTTAACCAGACCAGCAAAATTGGGTGTTTACAGCTGTTTTACATGAACAGATGCTTCTCCATCCAGGTGCTGGAGAATGCAGGTAGGGCTGGGTCATGTGGTGACTCCCTGATTAGGAGAGGATCTCACAGTGAAAAGTTTTATGATTTTCTTTAGTTGAAATCTGACGAAGGGGACAATGAGATCCGCAGAATTGAATGATTCTGGCTGGTTTTCCTCTCCAGCTAATTACACACAGACTTTTTCTGAAATCAGCTATTAATATTGAGAATAGGTTAAGAAATGGGAAAGTTGGATGAAATCCCCAAGAGCACAGGTAGTTTGGAAAATGAGAAGAAATAGGCAGCAGCTTTACAGCTTGTTGCCATCCACATTAATCAGATTTGCAGTAGGCAGCAGCTACTTTATGTGCAAATACTTTAACAACTGGCTTAAAAAACCAAGCAGGATGTCTGAGTCCCCAGGTTCAYGTAAAGGGGGTAATGAATACCTGCATAATGAGATAGAAAGGCCATAAACTTGCTGGTGGGAGTTTTCAGTCTCTGTTCAGCTGAGGTTTGTGCAGCTTTCTCAGCCTCTCAGTGCCAGGCAGGGAAGCAGCCACTTCTCTCCCTGTGGAGAAAGAGGCTCTTGGTGCCTCCAAACCCTGCAGCTTTGCCATCACTGACTTTGTGCAGCGCCCCATGCAYGAGCTACCCTGTGACTCTTGGATCAGAAACGCCCATCCCTCAAAAGGAAAAACTAAAGGTAGTTTGAAAAAAATATATTTTCAAGGAAAAAWTTTATTGGAGATCAAAACTAAAAGACATGCACCGTGAAATGGTTGAGAGAAAACACTCTGAGTGATTAAAACTTAAAAAGAGCAGCCATTATTTTTGGTATTTTWAAATGCAATTATTTTCCTGAACTGTGTGTATCTCAAGAGCTATATTTTCACCTTTTTTTAACCTCAACCAGGACACAGCATCTGTGAGCACCTGGGTGAGGTGTTTTCATTCTGCCCTGTCCTGCTAATAAACTGAATTTCAAAGCAATCATTCATAAGCGCTACCCATACCTGTTGCTGTATTTCACTGAGTTCCTCTGCTGACCCTCTTGGGTTAGCACCAGAGGAGTGAAGTGCCTGTCCCAGCTGCCAGCAGCAGTGCCCGCTCCTGCCCTCCCTGTCCCAGCCAGGACAGCTGTCCCCTGAGCATCGTGTGCCTCGCCAGTGCCACCGCTGCGAGCAGAGCCACATGGCTGAGGGTGATGTGAAATGACACCTCCGCACGGAGCTGTGATGGTGCGACGACGGTACAGCCTACGTCAAAGGAAAACGGAAAGGGGCAAAGGAAAAAAAAAAACCCACAAAAATTGCTCGTTCCTCACKCTTCCCTCAGTGCTGTCTCAGCCCGAGCAGAGGCTTCAGAGGTGTGAACACATCCTGTTTACATCTGCCGCGGGACAGGGAGGCTGCGGGGAGCGCTGGGCTCCGCACGGGCGGGAGCGGCCCCGCAATGGACGCGGTGCCCGTGTACCACGGGGCCATCAGCCGGGAGGCCGGGGAGAGGCTGCTGCTGGCCGCGGGCACGGACGGCAGCTACCTGCTGAGAGACAGCGAGAGTGTGCCCGGGGTCTACTGCCTCTGCGTGCTGTGAGTGCGGCTGGGCAGGGGATGGGGTGGGCAGGGGGTGGGTAGAGGATGGGCATGGGGATAGGCAGGGGATGGGGATGGGCTGGGGGTGGGAAGAGGATGAGATGGGGATGGGGATGGGCAGAGAATGGGATGGGGATGGGCTGGGGATGGGCAGAGGATGAGGATGGGCAGAGGATGGGGATGGGCAGAGGATGGGCAGGGGCTGGGGATGGACATGGCGATGGGGTTGGGAATGGGCAGGGGATGGAGCTGGGGATGGGGCTGGAACTGGGGCTTCCAACCTTCCCCTCCACAAAATGAGGTGTCCTTGCAATGAAATATGCTCCAATGATACCGTCTGCTTACATGGGTAAGACTTTCTTTGGCTGCTTCAMCTTGGCTGAAGGCAGAGGGGTGCTAAGGGGTGTGGGGTCTGTCACAGAGTGAAGAGGAGCAGGTTTTGCTTTGCAGAGCCCACGCTTCCTACGGGCAAAAAGCCATAAAGACAAAGCAGGCCAGCGCACAGGAAGGATAAGCGAGGGGCTGTGGAGCGGTGCCAGGCAGACTGGCTCAGGATGTGTGTGCTGCCTCTCTGTGCTGGGTAATCCTCTTGCTTTCTGCCTGTGTTCTGCTTCTCTGGAGTGCTCAGCAGCGTCCACAGCGTTCCTGTCATTGGGAAAGGTAACATGGAGTGCTGCCATCCTGAATGTGCTCTCAGTCAGCTCTGTGTCCCTCCAGCCACTGGGCTTGGAGCAAACTACCTGTGGTGCACATGAAATGCTGATGGTAACAAACGAGGTGGTAGCATTTCGAATAGGGCAAAAAGGGGGAGATCTGATGGGATGGTTTGTCAGAGAAAGGGTAAATGTTCCCCTGGGAGAGCTGAGGGGTCTTTATATTCATAGGACTTCATTTTAGTGAGGAAATTTAATTTCCCTACTGTTGGCAAAAGTCTTGGAAGTCCTGGTAATGCTGTACCATTGCATCAGCAGCATAAAGATGTGTATCGAGACACTCAGCTTTTCTTCAGTAGGAGAAGAAATGCAAGCAAAAATCCTTTTAGGTCCAGTATGAAATTAGCCAGCAGAGGGAACTCAGGCAGCTGGCAAAAAAAACACAAGAGGAAGAAGAGTCCCAAGTCAGGTTTTCCCCAAATCTCTTGAATACCTTTCCAACAATATGTAATTAAGCCCCGGGTGACCATCATTATCTTCCTGTTATAGACAGTAAATGGAGATGTACAAGGAGCTTATAGCCAATCCAAAATACACAATCTCTTCTCAGAGGGAAACCTTTGTGGCAGAAGATGTATTTCTTCTTCTCTCATGAAACCAGGTGAACCAAGATAGGTGTTCCTGCTAACAAATACCTTAACAGCGAGCTGAAAAATGGGAAATAAGAAGCATCTTGAGTTAAATGAAAATGGAATAGACATAGCAAGAGGTAAGGAGTGCTATGATTCCTGTGATGGGAATAGGCAATAAAAGCAGAATCTCTTTTAAATAACTATCAGAGGAAACGGGGATATATCACCCTTACACTCAGGAGTCATTCAGAGCAGGTGAAACACTAAGGCATTAAAAAGGGTCAGGAAGAGTGTTACAATGCTGAATAAAATAGAGAATACTAGGATTAGCCCACYATCAGTCAAAATCAAGATGTAGATTTATAACAAGGTCTTTCATTTGCACACAATCAGTTGGGATTTTTTGCTATATTAGTGGTAATTTATGCCCTTTGAAAGAAATTTCATGAATGAAATAAAATATGGAAAATGAAAATAGGAGGAAATTAAAGCATTTCAAACTGTGAAGCTCTGCAATCTTTGGAGCAAAAGATACTTCAGTTAGAAGCAGAGCACTACGTAATTGTTTCYAGAAATTATGGGCCATTCATGTCTTCATGGCATGTTGCATTCAAACACATATGTGATAAACAAAAGGGTAAAAGAAAAGAAAAAAGTGAATATTATACAGACTCCTTACAGAAGATAGTAGATATTATATAAAGGGAATTAGGAAATTTGCAGTAGCATCTTGGATAAAGCCAGGTAAAAAATAAAATGAAAAATATTATGATGCATGTGATCTGCTCCAGACAGAAAGGTGGCTGAAGAATGCATTAAGCCTTGGTTCCAATACTTCTTAATATTAAATTCAAATCATTACATAAGAAAAAGCAGATATGGTAAACAGCCTGTCACACAATAACTGTGGAGACAGTTTTCATAAAGATACCAGGAAAGGATCCCACACTGAGATAGCAGTGACACTTTGAAGAAATGTGGGCTATAAACTAGAGAAATGCTTTGACAGGCAAGGTTTGCCAAAGCAGAGTGCTTTGGTGGAGAGGCTGGAGGAGCAAGAAGGGAAGGCATGAGAGATGGAGAKGTATTTGGATGGCAGTGGCATCATCAGCTTGAACTCACGTTGGTGGCTGCTCTGCATTTCCAGGTACAGTAATTGTCAAAATCTCTGATTTCACTGCATTGCTTAGGCCCAATGTCTCCTTTTCCCAAGAAATTGCATAAATTTGTAATGACACAATCACTGCCACACCCTCCCCCTCGTGCACCGCCAAAAAGCTCAGATGTGTTTTGGCAGGCTTTGAGCCTCCTAAGGCACACAATAAGGACTGCAGTGCTCTTGGTCAGGCTCATTCACCTTTTGCTTTTCCAATTAAAAAGCGGAGCCCTGACCTTTAAAAAGGAGAAGAGTCAAAGACTTCATGAATCCCTTGTGACTGACACTGATTTTACAGGGCAAGCATAAAAGAGACAGGTAGTAGCATAAAACCTGACCTATAGAGATGGGTAACAACAGCAGGCAGGACCCTCTTGGAGCATTCATCTAGGAAACTCTGCTTTCCCTCTTCTTTGTTTCTCCTGAGCTGCTGATTTATCTCCCTGGAATGCTGCTTTCCACTTTCTGAAGCCGGGCTGTGCACATGGTGTGCCTGAAAGCCTTCAAAGAGACAATGAATGTTTTCTTGGTGTGACTGCGGCAAAGCACAGAGGACCCRCTTTCACAAATATTTTAAGACCACAATTAAACTATGCACGGAAGAGTAGGAAGGTTTTGATTTGCAACTGTGTGCCCCGGGGCTCTTGCAAACAGAGGTGCTGCCTTTGAATTTTGGCAAGGATTTTAATACCAGATGCTCCTAGGTATTCATTCAATATCATTATTGAATTGATAATAAATACTTGGAGGATGTTGTGAATACGGCAACAGAGGTACACAATATTTTCCTGGAAATTTTTAGTGTTGCATTGAAAAAGAAGTTTTTTGCTGTTCCCGAAAACTGGGCTGCATATGCTTTAAAAAACATACACGTTTTACCCATAAACAAGTTAGAACTACACACAGTACACCAGGGTTTTAATATCAAACCTGATTGTTCCAGGGAGCTTTCTTTACTGGTCTGGTTTCCCCTTTGCTCAATGCCCCATTTGACATTTTTAGCACCCTCAGAAATCCTCTGTGCTCACGGCTCCTAATGAAGTCAATGGGGGACACGGGACACACTAATGGTGACTGCTTTGAGGAGCAGCCTCTTAAACCCTGCCTGAAAAATGTATAAATAAAATGCCTGAGAGTGCCAAAAGCCCCACGTTCCTTTGCAGATATATGAGCACACATGCAGAAACAAGCAGCTCATGCCTGAATTGGCAGAGATAAAGCATTTCTAGTTGGGGTTTTAAAATTCATATACTTGAAAATACTGAGAATGTTAGTAGTTGTTTCAGAGCTTTAAGTAAGACAAACATGACGTGCTTGTCAAACTGTGTGTTCAGATGATTTGTTTGAAACCAGCCGTTCGTGTACTGTGCTGCATTCAATTTGTGGAGAATAATCAAAAACTGGAATTGAAAGCTGTTTAGAGCTCTTGAAGCAACAGTAATGGCAACAGGGATAGGCTGCAGTCCTATCAGATTTTACGTGTGCTATTTTTTCTGTCGCTGTAACCACGGTGCACAAGTTCAAGGCAACGTGCTGAAACTTTGTGATGGGGCAGATACATCAGCTGTGCAGCACAAAGGTGTAATACACGATCACAAGCCAGCTTCAGCTTCACATTTCTTTTGTTTCCTACGTAATATTTTGGATAGAAATAGCAGAATAATTGCATTTGTTGTAACACTGTACATAATAATTGTCATCATTTAAAATGCAATTTGGAACAAAAGAAGCCCCTCAACATTGCTGTTGTAAATACCACACATTGTTTTCATATTTTAAGAAAGTCCTATGGCACAATGGTAAATTTTACTAAGGTTAGTATTTCAGGTGCCTGCTAACCAGAGTGAGTGAGAATTGTCTTTGCTGAGCATAATTTGGCTAATGTAGACTAACGCCTAAGAAATTAAATTTCAGTCTGAAATGCTGAAATGTGGCAAAGTTACAAGAAACTGACTCTGGGCAGTGTATAATGCTCAGAACCACTGTTTGTAGGCCACACCACCATCTGGTTCTTAAACTATGTTGTAAAGTAAAATTCCAAGGTAAGATTGTAAATGTACCAGGAAAGAAGAGCTGATTRACAGAATGCAATGATATCTGAAGAGACAGATATGTACAGAGGCAGAAATTGATGTAATTTATTGCTAACACGTCTTTCCCTTGTCTCTCTTTCCCCCTTTTTATTTGTTCAATTTCCGACTCGGAAATGAATAAAAATTAGTTTAATAAAATTTCCCAACTGAGATGCAAAATATTTGGAAATGATTTTAAAGTATACCATGCAGCTGAAATGTCATGGTTAATTTTAATCTGCAGCATGTGTCTAATGTCCCCGGGCTATTTCAATGGTGCAGAAGATTGTAATTATTCACCTGTTAAAGCAAATGCAGCTTTAACAAGTCTGATCACAGCTGAAAAGGAGGAATGGAGAGGACAGGTAGACAGATGGTGTTTCAGTGTGTCATCTGTGAACAATGCCTTGGTAACACTTTAGGAGGAATTATCTGGCTATAAAGAAAAAAAGCATATAATATAAAGTGGACTGGTCCCTGTAACAGCAACTTTTTCTAGGTTTTCCTTTGACAAAGTTTTCTGAGTGAAGKTATTAAAAAAGAGACTGTGTCAGTACAGCTCCCAGCTAGTATAACATATCCTTCCCCATGGAGACAAAAAAATAAGYGAGGTGTCATAAAAATATCATCAGAGGTGACCAAAGCTCTCTTTCRTCAGTGCTGTCTGATATTGTCCTTACAGCAATGGCTCTTTTCGGCTTCTCCTCATCAGCATTTTGGCACTTTTTGCCTTTGATCTAAACTTTACAGAGCCTCATTCACCAAGATGTTGATTGCTCCTGTCCCTTGAGCTGCAGTGACACAGAGAGGAGCTGGGTGAGGCTGTGTCCATCCTCAGGACAGGAGAAGGGATGGGGAGCCCTTCAGCACATCTTCCCCTGGCTCTCAAGAGCTGATCCTCCTCCAAGGTGTGCTGGCACGCCAGTGGCACTGTGAGAGTGCTCTCTGAGATCACAGCACGGGCAGGAACATTGTGTCACTCTGGGAGATTGTTATCTGCCCTGGAGAGAGTAAAATGTAGAAAACTGAGCTGTCCTCTCACGGTACCCGGGGAATTTCTCATTTCCTGAGACCTAAGCTCMAGTAAATGAACTTTTTCAGCTGCTTTTGCCCAGTGTTACATGCTTTACTCTTTGGAAGGCAATGTCCTCTACAATATCAATTTTAATTTGTGTAATTAATTTTTCTTTTTCTTGATCTTCATTCAGCCCACACTCAGTTAACGTTAAGTAGTTCAAATCACAAAAAAACCTTTTCACAGAAGCCTGTGCCCATGTAGCAGCAAACTTGGCTTAAAATCATGTCTCTTGTAAATGGAAGGTAAAAAGCTCTTTGAAGTGGTAATGAAGCAAGTTCCTGCTGCATAACAGAAAGTTTTGATAAGATCATGTTTGTTGGGAGAATACTTACCAGAAGAGCTGTAAATTCATTGTGTGGAACCAACATCCCCATGGAAAGTAGTTCCATGGGAAGACCAAGCTGTTCATTCACCCTCCTTGCAAAATGCATCCTCCTTCCTCTGTGCATTTCCTTGGAGCAGGCAGGTGTGGATGTCCAGGCTGTCTCCCAGTGGCTCTCTCTCCTGGTGGATCAGAGCCAGGAACACATAATATTCTGTTTTTCGACTGAAGAACAGTGAAATCCCTCAGGGCTTTCATTCTTTCCTTCTCTGGGAAAAACAAGAGGATTGCTAGGAGATTGGAGAGGTCTGGGCTGTCCCTCAAGAGGCTGTGACAGTAATGTCATACTCCTCCCATTCTCCACACTGTGSTCAAAGCATCCATCTTCCCAAATTCTTGTTCCTTCTTCAGAATTTCATAGGCTTTTGATCTGAACTGTCCTTTGTGCTTTCTTTGTGCTCAGTTGAAATATTTTACAGTGTAATGTTTTGAAAAATACAGGATACGTGTATATCTTCTATAATCTTACCATACTTCAATGCTAAATATTGTTTTATCTGACCCCTATTTATCAATTTGTTCTGCTTAGCAAACCTTTCTGGCAGTGCTGAGAGCCAACAGATAGTTCAGAGTCAGAACAGCACCACAGCTCCTCCACCATTTCAGCTCATGAAATCTCCTAGGTAGAGAAAACACTGAAAAAAACCAACAGATGGCAGCTTTCCAGACAAAGCCATTTGCAGAAAAAGCAGATTTTAAAGAGACTGAAGCAGTTGGAATTCTTTTGGGAAAACCAAGAACCAAGCAAGGGTAGTAGAATGACAGAATCATGAAATGGCTTGGGTTGGAAGGGACTTTAAACATCCTCTAGTTCATCCAGTTCATCTAATCATCTATTACCAAATGCCCTGATGTGGGCAGGGATGCCACCCACTAGACCARGCTGCTCAGACACTTATGCACAGTGCAGTATTGAAAACAGAAAGCAAGAGAAAGACTTTTAGATTTATAGATACTGATTCTGGTGGGTTTGAGGTTGGAAATAAAAATCACAGCGAAGAAGGTTAAATACCCACTTCAAAGAGAGAGAACAAAATGCCAGGACCTCTCTGGTATTTCCCAGCACATTATGGCAGTAAAAACCTCATTTCAGTAAATGTGTATTGGCTGATGCTCTACATGCTTTGGTACAGGAAATCTCCTTTTGATTGTTTAAAAAAGATCAAAGTGAACGTCACGTACTCATGAAACGCTGATGACACAGGCACAGCTCTCTGTCTTTAAGGAAGAGCATGATGGGACAAGACTGTCTGAGGGCCCTAAAAGGAGACACTGTGTTCCCTAAACATGAACATGTATCATCATATATCATCATAKATCATCATRKATCATCATGTATCATCTAGGGGCTCAGAGGGATGTGCTTTTAGCCAGCTGGGCTTGAGATGTGGCCTCAATCACCACTGACTCTAATGCCACAGCATGGACAGGAGAGCAGCGTTGTCCTTCCACATTCTTCACTCTTCCTGCAGTCACAACTGGTTGCTCAGGTCTCTTCCCAAGGTCCAAATCCCCAGTGGACTGCAGCTTGCTGGGGAAAGCAGCGGGGAGAAGCAGTGATGGCTGTTTTTCTCCATGAAGTTGTGGTGGGACCATGGGACATCATCTGGCACATTCCAAAGGATGGGGAGAGGAGGGCAGAGTCTCAGCTGTGCACAGRGAGATGGTCCCTGCAGCMGCCCYGACAGGAGGGAATGGCTTTGTGCCCTCCCTGTGGGAGTGCAGGCGTGGGGGCAGAGATCACAAATCACCACAGGCACGTTGATCCCACTTGGCGGGGTTGTAGCAGAGTGCCAGCTGTTAAAAACTTCCTGCTTGGGCAAATTATACCAGGCATCACTTTGCAAAGGTTGCTGTAATGACTTTTAAACAGGAATTTCTCCAGGAGCCATGACACAGAGTGAATTGCAATCATACAATGTCTGTGTCATTGATGGCTTCTGCTATTTTCTAGGAACTGCTATAATGCCATGCATAACTAGAAAGAAATACAGTATTTTGCTGCTCTCTTAAGAATAAGAACTGATGGTCAAATAGGGAATGRTCYCTGAAATCCTGMTGTGTGTTCATGTAAATCTGCRTGGTGTGAAATGRAATCACAGAGCCACAGAATCTGCYGAKTTAGAAGGGACCCCTCAGGATCAYTGAGAGMAGCTCCTGGTGYTGTGCAGGATCCCAYRAGAATCACACCAGGTGCCTGAGAGCCTCGTCCAATTCAGTCTTTCTTACTGATACTATCTAAACTAAGATTGTACCCATGGCGCTGCTATTAATTGTCTCTACTTCTGACCTAAATGTTTTGGATATTAGTGTAGTAATCTACCACATCATTCATTCAGCATATTGGGTTCACCAGAAAAGAGTGACTTTGGCCTGAGTTGTGTTTTGTGCTATTAGTGTATGAATCTTTATTGCCCAAAGACTCAGATTTCAAAAGAAGGAAAATTCCATACTCTTATATGACTCTTTTATCAGTACTTGAGATTTGGGAATGTATGGGCAAAGCAAGGAGTAATTGATTTACCTCCTTTTTTTTTAGGTTTAGCTTTCCAAATAAATTACTCCCATGATACTGCTTCTGCTAACATCTGCATTTAAATGAGTCACAGAACAGTAATGCTATCTGTCAATAATGCACCTTCTCTTTTTGCAGGGAAAGTGTTTCTGGTGTGTGTCAGTGAAAGGAGGTCACTGAAAAAATTAATAAAAATGCTGAGGAAGCAGAGAAAGCGATGCCATTTAACCTAAAATAACTGAATACTRCTAAACTAGATCTGTCAGACCAATYCCTCTCATCCCAAAAGAACCCAGTAGGTTTAACACTGTATCTGGCCTGTGARCTTTTTAGCTACCTAGAGCCATTASATTGAATTTCTTTTTAAGGAAAATTTAGTAGACGAGCAGACTCTCATGTAACAATGTAGTTCTTGTAAAAACYGTTCAGGAGAAATGAGTGATAAATACCTGCTGATGTTTTTTTTCACAGGCATCAGGGTTATGTTTATACCTACAGAGTGTCCCAGACAGAAAGCGGATCCTGGAGTGCTGAGGTTTGTACTTCTCCTTTCCCTYCTGAAAATTTCTACATCCTGTTTGGTATAGATTATAGATTTAATGAAATATATTCAAATTATTCATGTTTCTGCCTRGTCTGATTTGCATTGATGGTAATCGATCTAGAGTGCATCCATCAATAAGATGTCTTGGTGCCATTTCTGACAGTCTAGAACTCATAAATTAATTCCCTGTTTCATTTCAGCTGTTGCATAATGCAATGGTGCATCATTTTGCATCATTTGAAATGGCAAAAATATTGTGGTTTTATAATTTGATAAGCACAATCTGTTTCCTTCTATCCCATGTACCACTAATGTCAGAATATTAAAGAAATAATTTTCAGTGCACAGAGTTTTAATTCATTAATCCGAATAAATTCATCATTACTGYAAAATATATATAGGGTAGTCAAAACTTGATAAAAAATACATTTTCCCCCATCTGACAAGAAACCGGTGATTTGGGTGCAGAAAAACATTACTTGCAATACAGACAGCATTTAGATTGATGCAATTRGGATGTTAATCTGTATTTATTTTATGAATTTGTTGTTCTTTGGATGTACTCTTTGTATTAATTCCTAATCAGCTTTTTGTTTGTATGYTAATGAACATGTATGACAAATATTCCATAATTTCTAGACAGGCATAATTAATATTAGAAGTGATTCTGGAGGACCAAACCGATTCTTGGGGTTTTCCAGAAGCAGATCAGGGTGTCTGTCTGACATTACAGAGCCTCAGCTTTAGCAGCAGCATCCCAGGTCCAATTTATCCCCATGGAATGTGTTCCCAAGGCCAAAACAGGCTCCAAATGCATCTGGTCCTTTCCTGTCTCTGCTTCCTTATCTATGAGCAAGCTCAGGTCATACCCATCTTTCAAGGCTGAGGCAGGGAAATTGAAAATGGTGAAATCCCAGCTGGTGTGAAGGCTCCAGCTGGTGCCAGGGAGKTTGGATTTAGCTCCCAGCTGCTGGGTGAGAGCAGCATCCCTCGAGTGGGACTGTGCTGGCAGGACCTGTGCTTGTCCTCCCTTGACTCTGGTGAGGAGGAGTTATTACGAGAACACCCTGAAGGATTTAACACAAATTAAAAGCACACAGAGCTTCATTTCATACTGTTTGAAAAGCTGCAAATATAGAAGGGCAGAAAAACTCCCACTTTTTGTAAATGGTAATATTTGGCTGCTGTCTTTGTACAAGAGGTAGACAGGAATACTCAGTGAACACATAAAGCATCATTGAATGCTCTGAGAAGGGTTTGCAAAGAGCTGTGTCCTTGCTGGAATTTAGAGGTGTGAGGACTCCCTCYCTGCAGCATGCCCAGGGTGCTCTCTAGGATTTCTTCCTGGTGTTGCTGGGATGGAGTTGTGTTGCTGACACAGGCTTGGAGGTTATTGCTAGGGAGGTTAAATCACTGGCTGCAGCAAGTCAGGGTCAGAAATAGCAAAAGGTCATTTGTAAGTCTGCCTAATTAGAGTGGCAGGCGAGTGTGGGTAATTAGTGTGGGTTTCTCTTGCAGTGGGTAAGAAATTGTCCCTCTTCCAACTTTCCATCACCGTGCTGCTGGAAACTGCTCAGTGCAGGAGGGCTGGGCTGCCCTGGGGGCAGGAGGGCTGGGCTGCCCTGGGGGAAGGGGAGAGCAGTGCAGCCATTGACTGATCTTGGGTGGCACCTCAGGGGTGTCTGGTGYTGGGGACAGGGGACAGGGGACAGGCTCTGTGTGCCCCACCCAGCCCCCTGCTCACCTCTCCYGCTCTGGCTTTGCAGACAGCTCCTGGCATCCACCGGAGGCTCTTCCGCAARGTGCACAACCTCATTTTGGCCTTCCAGAAACCCAACCAAGGCATTGTCACACCCCTGCAGCACCCCGTCGTCAACCTCGGGAAACTCAACTGCTCCCCAGGTACTGGTGGGGGGAGAAACCTCGGCTGAGCTGAGCAGGGATGGAGATCTCGGCCATCAGAATGACATTGCCAAAAATGTGCCCTAAATTTGCTTCTGTGTGATTGAAATRCTGTCACTCAGGTGCTCGTTACGGACAGGGCCTGTCAATGTGAGGAGAAAATGGATTTTGAATATGTATTCCTGAGTGCTGTGGCAGCAGTRGCTGCCTTCCCTCACCAGCCCCCTTGCTCAGGGAGGTATGASCCTCCTGGRCTGTCCATTTGTTCATCTGYTCATGTCTTTGTGATTATTTYTCTTAGGGAGGAATGAARGCTCTGATGTCCACCTGCAGCCATCGTGAGGATGTCTCCCCAAGTGTGACATAACCCCAACTTCCAGTGTCTCTCCATGCTTTCAAACAGAATGATTTGTGTGGTAGTAAATACAACTCTGTGAGTTTTCTTGTAACATTTGCAAAATGTGTATTTCATAGAATTTATAGCTCAAAATGCAGAAATTGATGTTTCAGAATACTTTGAACTTAAGGTGCGATATTTTTTGGTTTTGTTTTTGTTGTTCCTGAGAGGATAAAACCCATGAATTGCTAAATCCTTTATGTCTTTTTTCTTTCCCTTTGTACTGCCAAGTAAAAGATATTTTTCGCTTCAAAATTAGTTCTTAATTAGTAATTAGCTATTAATTTTACTTTGCTTAACTTTGGATTCTGCTTTGCTTTGTTCTGGTTGACATTTATGCAGAACTGAGCAAGTCCCTTTTAGAGCCTCAGGAGAATTGTTCACATTAAAGTGTCCTTGCCTTGGGTGGGCTGTATGTTTGTCATTCATACAGTTCCTAAAGTCATTCCAGAAGTGACACCATGAGGATCCCMACTAACTGATTTCCCATCAAACCAGTTGCTCTGCCCTGTAATAAAATCTGTACTTTTCACCAATGACCAGGAGCTTAAGCAGTGCATGAAGGAACTGGAAACAGCCAGCAAAGTGGAAAGCCTTGTTCTTTGCTTTTAGGTGCTCCCTGTACTTGAAACAAGCCATCCTCGCATACAAGTTTAAAAAATAAATTATTTTTGCATGACAATTGTGTGAGTGAGACAGTGAGGGTAATAAAAGATTTTCTGTGAAGCCAAGTTTCTTGTAAACCAGCAATAAGAATAAATGCAAAAAATGAATAGCCAGCCTCAACAGCGGCTGGTGGGCAACACTGTTTGCAAAGTTGTGTTGTGTTGTGACATTTTCAGTTCATGACTCAGTTTCTAATTGAAGGCTGAGTTTCATCTGCAGTGAATGAACTGTCCCATCATATTTTACACTGCATCTGCATGGGTTGCTCTGTGCCTTCTTTGTGCTTGTGGGTTGAAATGAGCCTTACATTAACACAGTGCCATACAGTGGCAGATCCAGCACGGTTTCCTCTTCAATAAAATATTTAAAGGCTGTTTTTTYAATCGTTACATAACTCAGCAAACACGCTGGCTGGTTTGCTGTCACTTGTGCCCGTGGAAGCCTTCCCTCCTCCTCCCTGCCTGAAAGGTTTCCCAGCTTGCTGTGAGCCTGTACATCTGGTYCCTGGCAGCTCCTGCCCAGCTCTGTGCAAACCATCCTTCCCAAAGCCCTGTGAGCTGCTGGGTGCTGGCAGGGTGTGCACAGCCCCAGCCTTCCCGGGGAGCTCCTCTGCATTCCTGGGCTGGGAAAAGGAACCAGTGCGCCTGGAAACCATCCCTGGCAGATTTGCAGGATACGTGCAGTGGAAAGAACTTTGCCCAGGGGCTGTTTCCTACAGAGCTATCCTGTTGACCTGAGGCTGAGGCTGCATGTGCAGAACCTGTGGCACACCAGCAGCAGCCACTTTGCAGTGCAGTGAGCTGAGCRTAACTGGTTTGACTATGGTTGGCTCCAGAAGCGCATTGTTCTTCTGAAAAATACATAAAATAGGCCAGAAGCTGCCATTTCTGTTTAAAGCTGAGAATGTCGTTTCAGTTTCTCATGTAAATTATTAAAACAGAGGCTTGTATTGTTTCTTTTGGGTACCCAAGGGTCTGGAATTGCTGTAGGCTTAAACAAGGTGGAAACAGAGGGAAACCGATGGTGCCTGTGAGACAAGAAGTAGATGCTTGGTTATGGGAACAGTAATATGGAAATTATATAGATTTCATACRATGACAGGTGTGAAGAAATCCTTTCAGAGACAGCAGCTGCATTTTGCAGGCATGACTTCCCGCACAATGTCAGCATCACCTGCTGCTTCCTTCCCCTCATCTCTTCGGGCTGCAGCTCCACAGGGCTCAGCCCCTCACTATGCCTTCCCCTCCCAGCCCTGTCCCCTCKCTGCCACAGCCCCAGCTCTGCCAAGTGGCTTTTGAGCTCTCAGTGTTTCCCTTGCCCTGTCCCTAGCAAAGGCACTGCTGCTCCTGTTCCCTGCTCCAGCTTTGCTCCCTGCCCGAGGCTCTCACAGCCCTCTCGCAGCCACAAATCAATTCAGCCTCCAAAACTGCTTTTCTTCCCTTCCCTTCCCTACAGAAGCACCCCTTTGGAATTGCTTCCTTCTCATCCATCCAGCACAGCCTCAGCCCTCCTGCTTGGTTCTCACCCAAGATTTTTCACCATGTAAGCTTTCCTTCAGCCTTAAGCATTCCTTGTGCCCCTCCATTCCTTGTTCCCCTCCTCTCTGCTGCATGTTTGGGCTTTTAATGTTTTATTTTCCTGGGCACATACTTAGGATACACACAGTCATTCATCATCATCTATTTGAGGCAGCTCAAAAGAACATGCAGATACTTAAACTTTGCTACTTACACTACCACTACATGGACTCACCCACTCTGTTATTACGAGTGCAAAGGCATTTAGCAGAATTATTGTTTACTCTTTCACATTTGCTTTGATGAAATAGAAATGAAATARAATTTGCACAGAAACTGGCTGGGATTTCACCTGCAGCGAAACCTGCAGTTATAGGCATGAACTTTGGTGAATCAAAAGTAAATTAAATCTTGCTAAGCAACACTTCGCCCCCAGCTTTTGAATCAACCAATATTGGCTGAAGTCCTTATTTAGCTCTATGGAAGCACCTTTTACTGACATAATATCTCAAATACTGATGTAAACAAACACAGCATCACACACCATAAGTTTGCACCTTTATTTTTTAAAAATGAAATAGTCAAAGTACTTTCTTTTTCAAATATCGACACATAATATATTAACTTTCAATATTTACAGTGTGTTGCTGGGATGTTCTTGTAGAAAATGCATGCTTCTGGTCTGAAACCCAGAGCAAAATGCATCAGACCATTTAACTGCAGCCATATAACATAAACCTGTACAGTATCCAGTCACTATTCAGCACAGGAGTTAGAGCAGGAATAAAAAAATTGGGATCTATTGTTTCCTAGCAACGAGGCTGAGGCCATTATAACACAATTTCTGTAAGATCAGAACCTCTAACTGGTGTTAGACAGAAAGTGAAGATCTTGGCATACATTGTAAACATTTTTTACTGTTGATGAGAAAGCTAAAAAGGAACATTACTTTGACATATATCGTATGCTATGCTTCTCGTTCTTGTTTATTGACACTTCTGCCAGAAGAGTATGAAGATTTTAATGTTTTATCATGGTTCATACAAGTAAAATACTGTCAAGGACACAATCTGATATACTAACATTTATTAAAAGGCTAAAGTCCACCACGAGATCTAAGGAAAAACTGGAAATTGTCAAACACGTTTCCTTAGACAAATAATGGCAGGTGACAAATGCCCAGACAAATCCACAGCGAGTCCAACTCCATCATTCCCAGTTTCTGCCTGGAAGCGACTCCTCTGGCAGTCAGGGTGCTTTCAACCTGGTAATGCTTTTAATCAAGGAGAGGTTTGATAACAGTCAGAGTTTGATGGGAAAACCCCTGGGGCTGTCTGAGCCGGGTGTCGCTGGGTGTCACCACCCAGATGAGCGTGAACACCCCGGGCACTGCCTGTCTGCGGCTCGGCTGAACCTGGAGCTCCTCTGCCTCAGCCATTTCCCTTCTGGAACAGCACCTTGGCTTCCAGCAGCACCCACAGCTCCCCTTGGAGCAGCTCCTGCTCCWGGCCCAGCCCTGGGTGCTGCTGGGGGCTCCGTGGGCAGGGGGTGCAGGGTGGGACCCCAGGGCACGGCCGAGGAATGGGAGAGCTCAAACCAAAGAGCCAAGGTGTGTATGCCCAGTTGCACATTGACCAGTTCATATATATTTATTTGGCTATGTTCTACATAGATATCTATATATATATATTTATAACTTTGAAATGTTCTAGATTTRCTAAATAAATATGAAAGCAAAGGAAATGTTACTTGCGCACACTATTTGTTTGGCTGTTATAAAAAATATAGCACGTATTTCTCATGGTAGGTACTTGGCTACAGGATAGTGTGCAATAGTGGATTTTAGTTCATTTTAACTTACTTTATTTTATAATTAATTTTATTTAATTATTTGATTTCATTTTTCCCTTTCAGAACCTTGTTTGCAGTGCAGAATGCTAGCATCAAATTATTTGATATAAATAACAGTAAAAATTTCCATGCTATTGTTTTTCTTTTTTTCTCAACTGGGTCTCTGGGTTATAGTGCAAAATACAAAATTATAAAAAAAAAAAAAAAAAAAAAAAAAAAAAAAAAAAAACCAAAAAAGAAAGGAGAACAATATGAAAAAATCCCAAACCCACGAAAAAACCCACTGAGAAATTGGTCAAACTACTAAGGAAATAAAATGGAGACTGAAATATTCCCTGCCTCCATCTCAGGTTGTTCATGAACAAGATGGTCCAAAGCTATTTGTTCATGTAGTTCTCACAAATCACTGCTGGCTGGCCCATGTGTAACTTCAGTCTCCCATGCTCTTCCAGCAATAACTCGTTTCTTGAGTACTGTCATCTCAACACGACATTCATATTTAGTTCCCTAAATTTAAGAAACTGTTACGATGAAGGAATTTTTTTTTGCTTTTGTAACTGGGCCATGTAATGTCATGTGAGTCTTAATGAATCCATATTCTCATAAGAAATGTTCAAAACGTACCTTAGACTGCACCCAGGAAATGGGAAAATGCCAAATCTACTTCCAARGACAAACTTGTAACACATTTCACTCTTTGACCTTTTGGCATAACATGAGAACAACAGTAATCAAGGCAGTATTAAAAACCACAGCTGTAGGTAATACAAAGTGCATTTCCTGCATATAATACAAATGTAACTTTAAGAAACTAAAGGCACAAGCTAACTAAATATGTATTACATACTAGAAATGCACAGTTCAAGGTTAACTCTAATAGCTTCAAATATTTGTTTATAATGGATATTTAAAGCAGTTTGAAAATGATCCTCATTAGTGAATTGCAAAAAAGTATAATTGCTTAAAATATAAGTAAAATAGACTCTAATATTGACATCTTGGATCAGTGATAAAATACATCATCACATTTATGAATGCACTCTCTATATACAATTCATAAATTATTCTTCCATTGATCAAAAGCATATTAGAGGCTCAAGGATTTGAAGGTCCATTTTTAGGCTGGTGTGGAGGTATTCAAATTCTCCATGATTGTATGGAAATCTACAGAAATGTGAGCTGTCAAACCTGGACGTTGCCAGCTCCCTGTTCTGTACATGAGTTAATGATGAGCCTGATCACAATGTGTATGTGCAGATTTTGGTCCACAGTTCCCCTGGCTGGGGATGGAGGAGGATTTCAGGGGCCAGGCTCCCACTCAGCCTGATCCTGCACCCCCAAAGCTGCGCTGGCTCCCAGGGGAGCAAAAGGAATCTGGGAAGA